>NC_080030.1:40901160-41204191 GCF_030020395.1 Manis pentadactyla
GCTTACTGTATCTTATTTTATATTGGTTCATATTCTATTGATTTTACACAAGGGCCCTAACTGGGGACTGATTTTCACAAGGAGAATAATTTTGCTTATGGCATGAGCCAGGGGACCGCTTTAGACAACTTCTAGTTTTACAGCAATATTCTGAGGTTCCACTTTCTCATTTTGTGTGGGCTCAGCATTAAGTCTCAAATCCAGAATTGGAACATTTTATCCTCTGAGAACTCCAACTTTTCTTACATTTTTTTCTGTTTTGCTTTTAACTGTTTCTTTATGTGTTGTGAATCTAGTGATGTCCTTTAAATACGTTTTCTTGGAAATCTAGTTCCATTATATTGAACTACATAAAATTGTCTCTATTCCACAGTTTTTCCAACTGCAAAGATGGCATTTTCACATGGTTCAACCTTATATTTTTAATAATAGGCTCCTCCAGAAAAACTCTTCCACTATATTTCTAGAAAACCATATTATTTTCCTTGTCTTTTTGTATATCTAAAATAGTTTATGATAATGCAGTGTATTGCAAAGAATGGGAAACTTAAGGGATTACAGGAATTCCAAGTAATAGGACCTTAGTAAGCAGTGCATTCAATTAAAAATGTATATAATATATTTAGAGTTCATTTTAAATGGGAATTCATAAGAAGAAAATTTATTAAAGCAATATGAGGCCATATTTTGAAAGCTTTAAGATACCAATTTAATATCTTTGGTTTTAGGACATAGACAAATTAGGATCACCAAAGGATTGGGAATGATAAAGAATCCTGATTAAAAATGACATCTTAATACAATTAATTTGACACCAGAGCAAGTCAGGACCTGAAGACAGAACCTGAAGATTCGGGAATGCCAAGAAGCTTTTATAAATTATATGCATGAAGTGAGCAGAATTAAAATCAGAAGACAGTAAGAGTGAAAAAGAATGTTAGAAATGCAGGACTTCACATTTGACTGGTTAGAAGGGGTACAATGGATAAAGCAAGATGGTACAACACTAAGGTGAATCATCCCAGAGAAAGAAGAAATATTTTATAAATAAAAAGGAAAGATAAAATTATTTAAGTAAGTTATTTTGACTACGAGGTGTCTGGCAAACATACTCCCAATTTAAAGGAAGAGAATTATTTTCTGCCATCAAACAAGTAACATGTAAACTGAGAATAAATATAAACACCAAAATCATCTGAAGAATGATATAGGTAAAATTAGAAGGAGAATTATGTTCGTTTTTGGACAATCATTTGCATAGAGGTGAAGTTACAGTTAAAATAATATTCTTGTTTTAGTTTTAGTCAGAGAAAGCTCTATATAACAAAGATTTGTTTTTGCTTTTGCTTTGTTTACTTGTATTAGATAAGAATGGAAATTTGGAACTTAGATGTTGGGATATACAAGAACATTAGCAGGCTTCTTAATATTACAGTGACTGTACTTGTGAAATGAGCATTAAGAAACAACCACACTAAGAATTTAAGTAATGTTAGTATGATACATTCTTGGTTGCAGCTTTGCTAATTCAATTGGCATTCTCTTTCATTGTTTTCATTTACTACGTATTCTGTGTATTGCTTTTTGTTTCCAAATAGTCATAATGCCTAATTTGAATTTTCATATGGCATTTCAATAGTCATCCACAAGAAGGACATATTCTTTCACACAATAAAAATTTTCCTTAGTTTTTAAGCAGCTTTGAAATTGGGAACTGGAGCATTTCACTTTTCTTAGCTAAGTGAGAATTCTGGAAGGTATTGCAGGCAGTGAGTATTTAAGGAGTCGTTTACTATGTAGCTGATTGCAATTTATGATTTATGATTCATGAGTGCTGTCAACTGAAAATAAAAGAGAAATAAAATATAATAGTGCATATCCAGAAGCAAGTTTTAATTAAATTGTAAATGGTAACCTAAAACAGCCCTCCTGGATTAGTATCATTAAAGTACAGATAGTGCTCAATCATCCCCTAAAAATAAAGTAATAATTGATTATATTATTGTGACAGTACTTATCCTATTCTATTTATGCTCATTTGGCCTATACTTTAGTCAAGGGACATATATTTCAGTTAATGATCATTATTTTCTAATGATGTTTTCTGCTCAGATATGTCAGAAAGAGTCACCAATTGCCATAATCATTCCAAAATAGCTTTAGTATATATTGTGTGTTGAGCTGTGTACCTGAAAAGCTATGCTAAAGTGCCCTGGTGTCTATGAACAAAAACTTATTTGGGAAATAGGGTCTTTGCAGATGTAATCAGATGTAAGTTTAGATGAGGTTATACTTAATCCAGTATGACCCATGTCCTTATCAGGAGGGAGAAGTGACACAGACACAAAGGGAAAATGCAAGGTGAAAACGCTGGGAAAGACCACAAAGGAAGCATCGCAAGCCAGAGATTGTTGGGAACACCCAAGGCTAGGAGGTAGGCATGAGACAGATTCTCACCTAGAGCCTTTGGAGAGAGCATAGCCCTGCTGACACCTTGATTTCAGACTTCTTAGCCCATAGAACTCTGAATGAATAAATTTCCTCAGTTTCAAGCCACCAGTTTGTGGCATTTTGCTTCAGCAGCCCTAGGAGACTAATACCGTGTAGGTGGAAAGTCATTTGTATTTACAGCCGTAGAAAGAAAATATATCCAATCACTGTTTCAAGGCCTTTATTCATATTTTTATATATTTTTCTTACATTAGATAAGAAAATGTGATTCCAAGAGTTGAAGTAACATGACTGATATCATAAATATAGGAAGAAGCAGAGCAATGAAGAAAAATAATAGATTATTTCTTCTCATTTCAGAACAAACGGCATCACCAGCAACATTTGGCATAATTTGATGACAAGTACATAAAATTCAGAGTAAGGTGACAGTTTCCAGTTCTGGTTCTGTTACTGATTTTAAAAAAAGAAATCATTTTTCAAAAAATAACTTCCATTTTTTTAGCTTCAGTATACTTTTCTAAAAGCAAGGGATTGAATGAGATGTTCTATAAGATTATTCCAGATCTGACTGTTACAAGCATTGTTTTTTAGTAGATATTAATATGTTTCTCTTTTTCACTAATAATACTTATAAATTACCTGTATAACTACTCAAAAAATAGTCCTAACATCACTGATTATAGCACTAATTAATCTATTCCAGTTACTCACATGCGCAATCAAATATTCTTGAAATAATGAAAATCTCAAAATACATTTTAAGAATAGGATTAACTCATGCACTATTAAAAGATGCAGGCCTAAGACAAAATGTTCATTGAGATAGAAAAGATACATATTCATATTTAATTAGTTCATATTTAATTTATTAAAAAGATACATATTTAATTTGGGGATCAGCCATCACAGGAAAAGGTTTCCCTATTTTAAAAGTTGAAGCTTACAGTTAAGTGTATGTCATAGGGTAAACATACTATACTTTTGAATTCCCTCACTCTTCTTCTTCTGATCTTATGAAAGGTTAAAGACATAATTAGCCTAAAGTGAGCAATTTCTACCTTCATGAATCCAACAGATATTCTGAAAAGGATAATAATTGAGTGTACTACAGTTAAGATAAGAAAAATGAAAGTAAACTATTTCAAGACTCCATGCCCATGGAAATTATATGGCAGGATACTGAAAATATTTACAGATGTGATAATTGACTAGTGGAAAACTGAGAAATCAAGAGTAAGGCAAAAGTTATCAAGAATCTATCAGTGTTTTCAACAGAGGATTGGGAGAGAAAATAAGCAATGGGTATAATAAATAGATAAATGTTAGAAGATGATACAAGCTATGAAAATAAAGACACATAAGTGGAATTAGAAGTGTTTGTTGGGGAAGAGATATGGGTTGTAGTTTGAAATATGGCAGTCATGATAAGATTCATTGAGAAGGGGATACTTGAATGAAAACTTGGGATGTTGGGCCTGTGAATGTTTGGTGTGAGTCTTCCAGGAAGAGGCAACTGACTGTGTAAAATCAGCAGGTATGTTGGAAGAACAGTTGGAAGCTTGTTAGGGTCCAGGACTCCGGGGTTTCCCCAGAGAGCAAACCACACGGACACGGAGATGCAAATCCAAGCAAAGTCTTTATTCAGCCAGCTAGCTGGGGCCGACAGCACCTCCCCTGACACGCAGGCCGAGTCCGAGCTGCCGACCCCCAGGCAACTTTAGGTAGGGATTATATAGGGTTTTCACAGCCGTTGCACCGAAGCCCGCCCATTTCTACAACCAATAATTTTAAAACACGTTCTATATATTCTATATTTTAACCAATGGAGTTGAAAGGAGAACGCCCCGGTTACCTAACCGCTTCCCGTAATCTCTAGCTCACACAAGCGTGTCTACGTGACTTATCACGGGTTACGTCCCGAGGCTACTGCCCACCTCTGGTTATCTAACTTAGGGCAGGCGTGTTAGCTTCGGGCAGTTTCTACGAAAACTGGGTGGCTCTTGCTCTAGGGTTTAGCTAGGTTTTATTAGTTCTTTTTCCTGACTTTTGCTGCTCTTTGCACTTCTTTACAAGCTAAATACAGCTGAAGAAACTTGAAACAAAGGGTGTAAAAGTAGAAGAAGATACTGGAGGAGGAGAGGGGGACTGTAGAGACTTAGCAGACATTTTCAGGCCTGGGCTTTCATGCTGAGATGGGCAGCCCTTTTTTGGCGGTCACCAGAAAAGTGACATTATCTGATTTAAATTTTAAAGAGATCATCCTGGTTGTTGTGTTGAGAATAGCCTGTAGAGGTCAAGAGCAGAAGCAGAGGCAACTGTTGGGAAGTTATATTGTAAAGAGAAATAACTGGCTTGTAGCTTTCCCATGCCTTTTTCTTCACTGTTTTCCTGGTTATCAATGTGACCTTGAGTAAATCACCACATCTCTCTGGGCATACATATCTTTATTTATGAAAAGAGAACATTAACTCAAAGAGATTTTAACTCTCCTTCCAGCTCTGTCAGTATGTGATCCATAAATCTGCACATTTTGATAAAAAGCAATTTCCCCCACTACAATAAAGTGCTGATTATTTTAAAGAGCATTGTTTAATTTCAGAGTTTTTTGGCAGGCGATCATTGATTTTCTATCAACAAGGGCTTGAGAAATTGCTGAGAATCTAGTTATAATTTGACAAATACTTGCTGAGTTGAAATAATTTATCTGCTAAAACCTAGTCTTATGTTTGTGGCTGTTTTGCCAAGGAGGAGAGGAAAGAGAGAATTCAATTTGATGGTTGCAAAAAAACTTTGAAAGAGTTCAGAGTAATAAAGTAATAAAGCAAACCAAAAGTCAAAGTGGTAAGTTTATTCATATAGGTAAGAAAAGGTCTGGAGCAAATTCAGGAAAAAAATGTTGAAGAATTCAGGTCCATTATAAATATTTAGCTGTTAGACATGCTTTCCAGAACATGAGAGTTTACTGGCTTTTTGTTATATAACATTTCACACTCAACAAATTCATGGAAAGTGTTACATATTTATTTTATAATACATAATTAATATTGGATTACTCAGTTAAATTTTGAATGCAATTTGTTTTTCATTACAGCCTATATGAAAAATGTTAAGGTGACATTTTCTTTTAATTAAAAGAAAATCCTACTATGTAAATTAAGTAAAATTTCAAATGTACAAATTATTGATTGTTTGGGGTATTTTCTCAGAAATTTCCTGAAATCAGACAACTATTTGAGTAAAAGAAAATAGTGTAAACATGAGCTCAGGATCTCCTCAGACAGATTTTATCTTAAATTATGATTTTGAAATTTACCAACTCTGTGACTTGGGGAAAACATCTTACTATTCTTTGAACCTCAACATCAGCCTAAAATGTACATAATAGGATTAAATGGCATAATGTGTAAAAGCACTTAACAAAGGAGCCAAAAGATTCTGGAAAATGCTTCCAATTGTACTTACTAATTCATTGACACTCTTTCTTGTCTTTCATTGTTGTCTTCATTTCCATGGAAACTAGATCCAGGAAGAGATCAAAGAAAAGGAATTCTAAAGTTTTTCCTCCTTACTAGTCTCAACTATTTTTTTTTCAAGGATGGTTACAAAATTCAAAGAGAAATAAGAAATAGCTGTTTTTAAAGCTAATGTTTTATTTCACATGTTTATCTTCACAGTCCCAGAATCATAGACAGAGGGAAGAGAGAAACATAACAGAAAATGTAGCAGTTTAGCCTCTACCTAGTGAAGCTAGTCCTAGAGGTGCTTTCTCTTTACAGGACATTAAATATAATAGTGTTCATTTTCTTTTCATCTACTTTTCTTGATTTTCTTTATGTGAGTTTCTCCACAGCTCTCTCGCCTCCTGCAGCTAAAGAGATTGCATTTTCAAACTAATTCTGGAAAGCTTATTTTTAAGCAAGGGTAAATATAATAATGTGTGGCAATTTGTTGGGAACATAATACATCATAATACTCATCAAAAGATCATGGAAATGTGCAATAGAAAAATTTGAGTAAGTTATAATATATAATACTATACATATGTATGTACACACATATGTATACATATGTCTATTTATATATATAAAGTACCTGAGGAAATAATGTTACTAGAGAAATAAGAATCACAGAAAGAGTCATATAAAGTAAGGGAATTCAAAACAGGTAGCATTTATTTACTTATTCAACAAGTGTTTATTAAATATCTAATATGTGCTGAACCTATTGCTAAATGCTACGGACATAGCAATGAATGAAACAGACAAAAATGAAAGTCCCATCCTATAGAGTTCATATTCTAAAGGAAAAGCAGACATTAAATAAGAGTATTTATTCTTACTTGTGTTAATTATTCTTATTCTCATGGTATTTACTCAAGAACTAAATAGCATAAAATACATGTTAGTTAATAAATAATGCTAAGAATGGGGGAATAAAAAAGCTAAAGCAGCTGAGAGGATGAAAAGTCATCACAGGACAGGTGACGAAACGTGGAGAGGAAAGCCATGCAGTGCCTCACAGAGAGGGTTGTTGAGAAAGGCCCAGGAAGTGGAGAACTAGCACACAGCTTCCTCAGGGAAGAATGTGCAAGCAGAGGGCACAGAGAGCCCGGTGTTCAAGGAAGATTGTGTCTTTAGCGGGACATTGTGGAACTGCAGGCAGATGAGTGGGAGGCACGTCACAAGTTATCACAACCATGTCATGGTGAGACTTTAAAGTCCAAGTAAGGACTGGCTTCCTTCCTTGCTCTTTTCCTCCCATCCCTGCTTTTTTTTTTCTGAATAATTTGGAATCCATTAGTGTGTTCTGAGTAGAGGAATGACATGGTGTAACCTAAGATTTAAAAGGACCACACTGACTGCTAGGAATGAACATAGGCAAGAATGAAAGCCTGTGCTCATTGGGAGGATGCTATATCCCAAGGCCCTGGGTTGACTTTCAGTTCTCTTACAGCCAGGGCTTTCCTGGCTCCCTTTGCAGCTGGCAGTGGAACCTGGAGGAAAATGTTGAAATTCTTGGGCCCGATTTCATTATTTGTTAAATAAGTAAATTGGGTCTGACCTCAACTTCTTCGAACTCTGCTGATTTATGATTCATGAGTCTGAACAAATTTTTAAAATTATTTTTCTTGCTACATTCTCAGGCTGAAGTTGGACAAGGGCAAAAGAAGGTAGACTATTTAGAAGACTGATGTAATAATACATATGAGGTGTGAAGGTTTGGACCAGAGTTGTAGCAGTGGGGGAGGTGAGAAACGCTTGAATTCTTGGTATATTTCAAAGGCAAGGTCAGTACCAATTGTAATTGATAAAGTGTGGGGTATAAAAGAAAGAAAGACACCAATTTTCTTTTGCTTGAGCAGAAAGAAGAGAGTCACCATTAACTGAGAGGAAACAAACAAAAACTGCTAAAGAACCTTGGTTGTAGAGTTGGAGACTGGGCACTAAGTTTTAAGTATTTTCACTTTGAGATGTTTCTTTGTACCTGCTGGGGAATTCTGAAAAGCATGTATTTGTAAGGCATGTAATGCTACAATATGAAACCTCCAACTCTCGACATCTTTTCTAATACCCAAGTGTTTATACAGGGTCCAAATCTTTTAAAATGTAGTGTTCAGAGGATGGGACTGGATCGATGATATAAATTTGCAAATCATTACAATACAGATAATATTTTTTTAAATGAGACAGGATGAGATCACCTCTCTATACAAAGAAGAGAAAAGATTAAAGGATTGAGCTCTGGGCAAATGACGAGTAGGTATTTAAATAGATTAAAATAAAAAGTGAATGAGATTCCTCAAAAATTATTCTTTCATTGACTGTGTCTCAGCATATTTTCTAATCTGAAAAAACAAACGACTGATTGAAATGGAATATGTTATTCAACTGTGGTTTTTGTTATGGTACAAGTTTTTTTTTTTTACTTTGCCATTTGCCTTTTAATGTTGGTGATATTTTTGATACAGTTTGAAACTATTAAAATATAACATTCATACAACAGAACATGTGAATACCATACACATACCCTTTGGATAATAATAGTATCAATAATAATAGTAATACTACTAATAATCAAATAAAGCTGTGTTCAAATTCCAGTTTAAGAATAACACATTTCCAAAATTTAGAAGTTTGCATGAGTTCCTATCATATCAACTTTTCTTTTCTTTCCCAAGGCAACCAATTTCCTAAATTTTTTTCTTATTTAGAATGAGGTATAATTAACATACAGCATTATATTAGTTTCATATATACAACATAATGATTTGATATTTCTATATAGAGAAATGATCACCACAATAAGTCCACTTAATATCCATCACCATACATAGAGAATATTTTTCTTGTGATGAGAAATGTTAAGATTTACTCACTTAGAAACTTTCAATTATGCAATACAATATTATTAACTATAGTCACCCTGCTGTACATTACATTCAAATGACTTGTTTATTTTATAACTCTACGTTTGTACATTTTGCCTTCAATCACCCATTTCACCCACTCCTCCCACCTCTGGCAACCACCAGTTTGTTCTCTATATCTATAAGCTTGTTTTCTTTTTGATTCTACATATAAGTGAGATCATACAGCATCTGTTTACTTATTTTCTGTTTACTTATTTCACTTCACATAATACCTTCAAGGCCATCTAAGTTGTTGCAAATGGCAAGACTGAATAATATTCCATTATGTGTACACACACACACACACACACACACACACACACACACACACAATATCTTCCTTATCCATTCACCTGTCAATGAACTTAGGTTGTTCCTATATCTTGGCTATTGTAAACACTAATAATGAACATGGGGTGCATATATCTTTTTGAGTTAGTGTTTTTGTTTCCATCAGATAAATATCAAGAAATGGGATTCCTGAATTATATGCTACTTTTATTTTTAATTTTTCAAGGAAACTCCGTACTGTTTACCACAGTGGCTGCACCAATTTATATTCCCACCAACAGTGTACAGGGTTCCCTTTTCTCTATATCCTCACCAATTCTTGTTATTTCCTCTTTTTTTCAATAATAACCATTCTAGAAGACATGATATGGCATCTCATTATGGTTTTGATTTGCATTTCCTTGCTGACTGGTGATGTTGAGCATCATTTCATGCACCTGTTGACCATCTGTGTGTCTTTGGAAAAAGTATATATTCAGAGTCTCTGTCCACTTTTTAATTGGATTTTTTTGTTTTGTTTTTGCTATTGAGTTATATGAGTTATTTCTCTATTTTGGATATTAACCCCTTGTCAGACATACAATTTGCAAATATCTTCTTCCTTTCAGTAGATTGTCTCTATTTTGTTGGTGGTTTTCTTTGCTGTACACAAGCTTTTACATTTGATGTCATCCCATTTGTTTATTTTTGGTTTTGTTGCCTTTTGTATTAAATAAAAAATTCATCACCAAGTCTGATGTCAAGTTTACTGCTTGTGTTTTCTTCTAGGAGTTTCATTCAAGAAGGTCTTCCATTCAATTTTTTAATCTGTTTCAGTTAAGTTTTGTGTGTAGTGTAAGATAGTGTTTTCATTCTTTGGTATGCAACTGCCCAGTTTTCCCAGCATCATTTATTGAAGAGACTGTCCTTTCCCCATTTTATATTCTTGGCTCCTTTGTAGTAAATTAACCAACTATAGGTGGGTGAGTTTATTTCTGGACTCTCTGTTCTGGTCCATTGATTTGTGTAACTGTTTTTATGCCCATACCATACTGATTTGACTACTGTAGCTTTGCAGTATAGTTTGAAATCAAGGAGCATGATATCTTCAGCTTTGTTCTTAAGATTGCTTTGGCTATTCCAGATCTTTTGTGATTCATACAAATTTTAGGATTCTTTGTTCTAGTTCTGTGAAAAATGGCATTGGAATTCTGATGGGGATTGTACTGAGTCTGTGGATTGCTTTGGACCTACAATTTGTTGGCAAAGTTATGTCCTGGGCCATTGGATGGCTGAAAATTTCTGAGATGCTTCATAGGAATGGCTCTGGAAAGCCACAAAAGGGAGTGATGGGAACAACTGACCACAGGTAGATGCCGCCTTCAGAATTCTTTCTGAAACTATCAAACAGAGGGGCTGCTGGAGTGTTGCTCACAGTGAGATGGTGCACCTGACTAGCTTCCATGTGACTGTAAAATCTGCCAAGACCGGGAGGAAAAGCACTTCTCCCACCAGTACCTTGTCCTTCTGCCCTACCAGTACCCTCCTCTGGCAACCGTTACCATCCTGTCCATTGAAAAAGAAGAGATGCTCCAGTGTCATATGTATGGCACTGAAGGATGGATTTAGAGTCAAAAGGCAAGAGACTGTAACTGACATGGGCATTTCTTTGAAAGGGCAATATCAACCATATCACTGGAGCTCCTTCACAGTGATGGCAGCAATGTATTTCTAACTTTAGTGTTAAATAGCATTCAAAACTTTCATTATTACATGCACGCAGATTATGTCTGTGGCACTGTATCTAGCTATTTCTGCTACCTAAAATTATTTGTAGGAAGTACTATGGCCAAAATTCTCTCATGGGTTGAGACCTATGAATTAAATGATGATTGCCACAATAAAACTTTTTACTTCTTGGAAACGTGTTAAGCTGACACTTTAAAAAGTATTTTACAGCATTCTAAAAACACTTCCTTGAACATTTAAGATTGCCCCATTCTCCATAACCTTTCATGGTCCTCAGCCTTGACAGAGATTGGAAAACACCTGACACTCATTGAACATGGACTGTTTACCAAGTTCTTGTACAGACACGATGTTTTATGCCATTGCAACAACCCTATGTGTTAATATTTGCATTCCACTTTATAGATGGCAATAATGAGAGCAATGGGAATGTTTAAAACCTATAGATATCACATATTCAATAAATGCTGAAACAAGATTTGAGCTTGGGTCTGTCATATTCTTTGTGATTGACACTCTGCCTTTGCCATTCTGAGTGTGATCCATGGACCAGTGGCACTGACATCACCCAAAAGCCAGGGAGAAATACAGAATTTCAGGTATTATGTGAGGCCTGCTGAATCAGAATTTGCATTTTAAGTTCCCCAGGTGATTGGTGTGCATATTAAATTTTGAAAAGCACTGTGCTACGCCTCATGGCTTTTTATTACTACCGAGATTGTGTGTATTTCAAGACCCTATGTTGGCTACTGCTGAGCTCTCCTGAAACTTGCAGTAAACTCAAAATCAAGCTGATAAAATTCACTAGAAGACTTGCTTATGGTGTTCAGTATATACATACATAGTCACAGATGCACACACAAACACACAGTGACATGGGGACACACACACACACGCACACTTTGTTAACAGAGAAAGAGAAATAGAGAAAAAAGAATACTGGATAATGTAACAAAATATAGATACTGAACTAGGAAGTTGATTTAATAATTTTTACAGAATTAAGATCTGCAATTCATTGTTATCAGCTGAACACCTGCAAACCTTTTTCTAATACAATAAACTGTGGGTATAGATGCTTCACTTATTCCCTGATTAGTAGTTGTCAGATTCTTTTGTTATTGAAACTCCAGAAATACTGAAAGGCCTGCAGGCATCATTTACTCTGCATCTGGAAAGAACCTCCAGTGTCAAAGTATTAAATATATTTTTCACTTCAGGTCATTACCCTGTGATATTTTCACGGTTCTAATAAAGTAATAAGGTTGTAGAAAAGATGAAGAAAGTGTCCATGCAGGAGGTAGGAAGCGTTAAGCCAGGTCATAGGATCTCATACCTAATGAAAGTGAACGTTTTGATCATAGAAACCATTGGATGATATTGCTGCAGTGTTTTCTGCATACATTTCTTGCTCTTTGAGTTCGCTTTTATTTCCTTTTATTCTATTTCTTTGATATTTTATTTTATTACTTTCAAAAGATGTGTTGAATATCTGACACACAAGAGTTATTTGCCTGTTTACAGCCTCAAAAGTGACTGAAGATCTTTATATCATATCTTTTGACTAGCCTCGTATCTTCCACAAGTGTGCAGTTTCCTAATAATAATGAGAGTGGAGGTGGCAGTGAAGAATGAAAAATGCAAGAAACATAGTTACCACCACAACTCACCTCCTTCCATGTGATTCCTTGCCAGAGTCAAGTCTGAGCTACGGCAGGAAATAAACCTTGTAAGAATATTTTATACTAGTTTGCACTGGAATATTTTTATACTTTAGCATGACCGGACAATATAAGAAATCCACCTGAGATTTCAGGTCAAGCGTAGGAAAGGTATGTTTTCCACAAGGAGAGCTTAGATGGGTGTGATGACAAATATTAAAGTCATTTCAGCTCGTACCCTGCCAGGTACAGCTCCCTCAAGCAGGTTAAACTTTCAGGGGGTCACTAAATTGATATATGTGGTTTAAAAGTAAGGACTATTGGTATCAAAGGGGAAAAAACATTGACTCAGAATTGATAGGAAATACCTACAACACATATACTAGCACAAATTGGTTTCACTCAGGAAGTAATTTTTAAAAGGCAGATAATCCAATAAAGAAATGGACAAAGAAGTTGCCTAAGTACCTCACACAAAAAAAGAAAGCAAAAGGTAAATAAGTATATAAAAATATTCAGTCTCCTTAGTAATCAGTTAAATGCAAATTATCAGAGAAAATTAATGGTAATTAAAATATGCAAATTAAAATATCAGTGATAGACAATTACTTCCATTAGATTAACAAAACTAAATGCTTAACAACCCTGTAGGTTGTTTGAAACTCTTACACATTCTACTGAAAGGTGTACAAC
This sequence comes from Manis pentadactyla, assembly GCF_030020395.1. Classification (NCBI taxonomy): domain Eukaryota; kingdom Metazoa; phylum Chordata; class Mammalia; order Pholidota; family Manidae; genus Manis; species Manis pentadactyla. Next base: position 40,914,397 of record NC_080030.1, read on the forward strand.
CACTTGGGAGAACAATCTGATATGTAATACATTGAAAAAGCTCAGTTTCACTTCCTGTTAAGTTAGGGATCAGTCTCTGTGGTGTGCAAAAGTACACTTGTTAATTACACCACTGTTCAGCAATAGAAAGTTTTTTTCAAATCATAATATTTTCATCCATTTAATATTACACCAGTGTGTCATTCTGAGTGCAATCAGGAGACAGAAGACACACAATGGGTTAAAGGAGGAAAGTTTAATATAAAGAATGATTAAACTATGATTTTAAAAGTAACTGTAAGATAAATGGTACCCGAGAGTGAAGGAGAGTTGCCAAAGAAGGACAAACTTGGAAAGTGTTTCAGAACTCGGAGAAATGTGGCTCATCCCAGTGGGTAGTAGAGAAGCTAACTGGGCTTCCCAAGCTGGAACTGGTGGGCCAGCAAGTAGCATCCCTCCAGAGTGCAGGCAGGGGACGGGCAGGCTGCACGCACGGCAGAGTCGGTGGGAACGCTATGGGGCACAGCTGCCTGGGGGCCTGCAGGGGCGATGGGAATGCCGGAGCAGGCAGGAGGCGCCCAGGTACCAGGGCAGGCAAGAACCCTTCAGGGCATGGTTTCTATGCCAAGAGTACCATGAGAAGGTTATCATCAGGCCAGAGCTGCAAACCCCCAGGGACCATGCCTTCTGGGTGAGTGGCATGGGGCAGTTGTCCATCAGATGGCTTTCCGTGCCCACGCCAGACCCACCGAGCTGCAGCTCAAACTGCAGGAGAGCCTCTTCTGCAGCGTGGCTCCGGTGCTCTCTACTGAGAAAGCTTAACACTGTGCTCACTTTAAAGAAGAAACTCTTCTTTAAAGGGGTTCTATCTGTTGTAACAGTATGTATTGAGAAGAACATTTGGAGCAGAGGGGCAATAAATTGGTAACTAGAACAGCAAAATAGTGAAATGAGTCAGAACCAGAGCCTGGACTTTGCTGTGCAAGAGATGTGTCAGTTTGCCCATGATGGCTCAAAGCCTGGGGTAAGAAGACAGCAAACGAAAAAAGGAACTCACAATTGAAATTGTGATGTGAAAAATAGGAATATTTTTTGTCCTGTGGGAGAATAGCAGGGTCCCTATTTTGGACGGGATGAGAAGTAAGTATTTCTCTCTCTTTGAAAAAACGGTAACATTAAAAGTGGAGACATGAAAATTAAGAGAAGCTCAGGAAGTGAAAAATGATCATTGGTAACTAATCTCCTGAAAAGCTGAGTGGAATGAGCAATGGTTAACATTCATTCATTTTGGCAAGGCGGCAGGCATTTAGGAGTCCTGGCAGGAGCAGTTTCAGTGGGAAGAATCCAGATTGGAAAGCCTTTCTCTCTACTCCCACTATCACGTCATCAACACCCACACACCAGAGCTGACGTCTTCATCTCCTCTTCTCTCCCACTCTCCTGCTTAGCCCTTTGTGCTTCTCACCAGACACAGAACCTATTATTGAGTGGTTTGCTTTAACTTCAGTGCAATGCATTTTGCCTTTTTTTTTGTTCAGGCTAGAAGAAATACTAGAGAAGAAAATTGGATATTTGCCTAAATCTGGGGAGAGCTAACTCTATTTTCAGTTTTATACAACCATAAAATTAATATTGATTTCAAAGTATGATTTTCAAACTTCTCCAGTATATGCCACCCATATTAATATGGATCAGACATGTTTGTGTGTAAACGTGAGAAAAATATTTTACCAACCCTAAATCATATTAAAGTTTTCAAAAATAGTTAAAGATTCTGTGTGGAATCTTTTCAATCTTATGCAAAAATAACATTTTTATCATTGCTATAGTGCTTGATCTCTTTATAGGGGAGAAAGAAGCCCTGGTTTTACAGAGGTAAAAAAATTATTTCAATAGATTTATGAATCTAGGTGTTACTGTTTTCAGCTCTTGATCTTCTGTGGAATTAAATGTGTCTTCAGAGTACAAAAAGGGTAAGGTTTCATCATTAATATGTTCTGAGGCAGTGAGATAGCAGAGATAGTTACCCAGTATATTCATATATATACACATACACACATATATATATAATTTACCTGGCATTCAATTACTATCACTTGTGAATGTAATGAAGTGAGGAAGAAATATTCATATTTTTGTTGTCTTTAAAGTCTTCAGCACTGTCCTAAGTCCTATTTATTACCTGGAAACATGGTAGCTTATTACTGCCTCTCAGCATGGAACTATGATCTGATAAACAGGGGAGGCATATTCTGGTTGTCATGGGTGCCAATACAAGGATTTTGATGAAGAAAGCTGAGGACATTTTGTGCAGAACAGTTATATGAAATCAATATTGGTATAGCAATTATAATTTCTCTCACTGAGCACTTTTAAAAGTTTTTTTAAAAAGATGAAGATTAGACAAAATTGTCACCAAATATGCTTCTAAGAGTGCTTGAGGTAGTAACAAGTTATATTTTACCTGGAACTATGCCCCTCAACTCTGGTTCAAACCACAAAATATATCCACATTGTGATTTTTCTGCTAATTAAAAAAAATTAAAATGTATTACTGAAATATGGTAAGTATACAGAACATATAAGTTGAGTTTATAAGATAAAAATAAATGTATTTTTTTACACAGGGTTTAAGAAATAATAGGCTTTATAGTATAGAATCCCTTGTGTGACCAAACAAAATTAAGTTAATTTTCTTGCCTCTGAAGCAAAGTATTACTTCAAATATTATGTTAATCATTTCTCCTTTGCTTCACAGATTCACCATCAATATATATATTGGTATACTGTTTTTAGGATTGCTTATATTTTTTCATGGTTTTAGTTTTATGCTCTGCATTATGTTTTTAACAATTAACTGTATTAATTATATGGATTAGTTCATTTGTTTTCACTGTGGTATAGTATTCCACTGATTAAATAATCACAATATCCATTCTTCTGTTGATAGACATTTTGACCATTTTTAGTTTTCTGCTCTTGCAAACAATATTGTTTTGAAAATTTTTACATATGAACCCTGATGTAATATACACATACAAAGAAGTTTATGGCCACATGCATCTGAGAGTTCTAGGATATATATCCAGGATTGGAACTGCTGGTACATGAAGCTTACCTAGGTAAATTTACTAGATTTCACCACTTTTCCCAAGTGGCTATTCCAATTTATACTATGACCAATAGTGAATGAGAATTTCCATTGCTTTATATCAAATTTGCTAGACAGCCATTTAGCAGTCTGATAGTCTGATGGTATTTTTCATTATGGTTATAATATGCATTTCCCTGATTAAAAATTTTTTTAAAGTACATGTTTTCATTTACTTGTGAGCCTTCTGTTTTCCCTCTTCTGGACATGCCTGGTCATATTTTTCACCCATTTTCCCTTTGGGTTGTTTATCTTTTTCTTACACACTAGTAGGATACTTTATGTATTGAATATATTAATCTTTGTTGTTGTATAGTTGATAAATTTCACTTACCTTCTGCATATCTATGCCTTATTTTTATACTCTCTGAAGTTGTCTTGTGATAAAAAAAAAAGTTCTAATTTTAATCAAGTATAGATGATTGATTATTTAATTTGTTTTAAAGATGTTTGGGTTTTGCTTAAGTATCTTTGCCACTCCAGGGTTTATGAAGATAATCTCCTAACTTGGTTTCTGAAAACTTTCAGAGATTGTCTTTCCTATTTGTAGACCTTCATCTCCCTTGTCCCATTTGAGTAGTGCTTCAAAAAGAAATCCAGCTTCATATTTTTTTTTCTTATGTGGACAAATGATGGTCCTCACCCATCGTTTTGCCACTGATCTGCAGGGTTTACTCTCAGATTTCTTACATTCATGCTTTTGCTTCTCATTCTTATTGTATCTAGTGTATGTTTGTTGAAAGGTCCTGTGTCCCATCTAACATGTATTGCTTTATGGTAAGTATTGATAACCACAAGAGTAAGTTCTTCAATTGGTTTCTATGTCAAGAATATCTTACTGATTTTTGACTTATTTCTGTGCAAATTTTTAAATAAGTTTTGTCAGGTTCCACCAAAAGATTGTTCAAATTTTAATTGCTATTTCATTGACTGTAGAGGCTACTTTGTGATGAACTGGCATCTTTACACTAGACTTCCTTTCCCAGAAAGTAATATCCTTCTCTCTTTTTAGAGGACATTTTGATATCTTTTAAGTAATGTTTTATCATTTTTAATTATAATTTTTTTGCATACTCCTGATCAGATAATTGTTAGGTACTCTATACATTTGTTATTCTTATAAATGTCGTACTTATTTAAGTTACATTTTCTTTCTGATTGTTAGTGTTGTTTTTATTTCATATATTTTTACCTGGCAAACTTGATAAACTTTTTCATTAATTTTCCTTTGGCTTTCAGAGTGTTGAATAAATGTATTTATATTTGCACTATCTATATTAACAGTTTTATATCTTTTCAAGATCCTGTTTTTAAAATAATAGCTTTACTATAATTCACATACCATAAAATGCACCCGTTTAAAGTATGTAATTCAGTGTTTTCAGTAGACTCCCACAATTGTAACCAGTGCGACTAATTTTAGAACATTTTAATTATACCAAGAAGAATGCATCATTCCTGTTCTTCTCTCCCTCCAGCCCTAAGCAACCACTTGCTTCATATCTATCCTATGGATTTACCTATTCTGGATATTTCATTTAAGTAGAACCATACAATGTATGCTTAGTTGTGTGTGTATGTATGGCTTCTCTCATTTAGTGCAGTGGTTTCAGGGTCAATCTACGTTGAAGCACATATTGGGACTGCATTCCTTTTTAGTGCCAAATGGTGCACTATTGCATGGATTACCACATTATGTTAATTCATTCATCAGTTCATGGATACTTGTTGCCCACTTTTTGTCCTTATGAATAATGCTGCTCTGAACAGTCATGTGCACATGCTTGTGTAGACATGTATTATCACTTCTCTTGGGTATACCCCAAAGAGCAGAATTGCTCAGTCATATGTTAACTCTATGTTTAGCATTTTGAAGAACTGCCAGAATGTTTTCAAAAGTAGCTGTGCCACTTTAGAAATGTCTTGGCCATTGTAGCTTCAAATATGTCTTCTGTCCCACTCTCAATTTTTTCTCCTTCTGGTATGTCAATTACACATACGCTACCTCTTTTGAAATTGTCCTACAGTTCTTTGATGTTCTTCTCTGTTTATTTTTCATTCTGTTTTCTATTTGCATTTCAGCACAGAAGGTTTGCACTGACAAATCTTCAAGCTCACTGATTCTTTTTCTTGATTGTGTCTAGCCTACTGATGCATCTATCGAGGGTATTCTTCATTTCTTCTTCACTGTTTTTGATTGATTTCTTACATTTCCTTTTTATTTTCTTAGAGTTTCTATCTTTGTTTCTGTTTCCCATTTCTTCCTGCATGATTTCTGCTTTCTTCATTAGAGCTTTTAACAAGTGAATTGTATTTCTTTTACTTTTTAAATTAAAACATATGGAAAGCAGTATGGAAGTTTCTCAAAAAACTAAAAATACAAAGAATGATATTTATTTAAAATTCCATCTGAAGATTCTAAAATCTGTGTTATATTTGAGTCTGGTTCTGATGTTTGCTCTGTCTCTTCATACTACCTTTTTCTTCTTGCCTCCTTGCCAGCTCGTCACTTTTGTTGATAGCTGAACATATTGTTTTCTATAATAGGAAGTAAAGAAAGTAAGCCTTATGTTAGGATCATGTTCATCTGGCTAGAAGCCAGGCTGTATTCAGTGTTCCTTTAGCTATATGTCTCATAGGCTTGAAATTCCTCTACTGTCCTTGCTTTTGTCTCCCCTCTTAATTTTGGGATCTGCTAAGCACTCCCCCTTATAGAAGGTCTGTGTCTTTTAGCTCTTGCAGCTATCATCTACTGTTGTCATGCCTTAGCCTCACTGATGTGGTGGGAGAGTATTATATAATTTTCCAATTAAACCACTAGTTTTTTAATAGGCCTGTGTCTCTGGGCTGTGATATAAGTGTCAGTGTGCTTCCCCGATGACAGGTTTTTTTCTTTGATTCCCTACTCTCTCCCCTGACTGCAACATTCCAACTTATTTCCTTGGAACTCTGACCCTTGTAGACTTTTTTCCTTCTTTATTTGAGGAAGAAAGGCTAAAGGGAGATGAGTGGAAGGAATTCTCTTCCCCAAGCTGTGAACGTAAGCTAGTGAGGCTCTGACCTTACTCTGGGGAGTAAGCCTGTTATGGAGAAAGCTCTGAGAATATTTCACAAAGATCACTCTAGTCACCAGTGGATGTTTATCCAGTCTTTACCATGAAACCTGGTGAACTTTCTGAAAGTAAAGCACACCAAAGTATGGATGGCTCCCCTCAGGCTGCAGCCCCCTGGACTTCTCAGTCTCATACCAGTTCACACTCAATCTCTAGCAGTTTGTAAAGAATTACCATTTAGCAACACCAAAGAAACCAAACAACCCAATTAAAGAATGGGCAAAGGACTTCAATGGACATTTCTCCAAAGATGATAAACAGATGGCCAAAGAGCAATGAAAAGATACTCAATATCACTAATTGGCAGGGAAATCAAAATCAAAAACATAATGTGATACACTTCACACCCATTAGGATGACTATTATAAAACACCAAATCAAAAACAAAAATAGTGAGCTTGGTGAGGATGTGGAGAAATTAGAACTTTCATGGATTACTAGTTGGAAGGTAATGGTGCAGCCACTGTGGAAAACAGTATGGCAGGTTGTCAAAAAAGTACACATAGCATTACCACAATTCAGCAGCTCCACATCTGTGCATATACTCAAACTAAATAAAAGCAAGGACTCAAACAGATATCTGTGCACCAGTATTCACAGCAGCATTATTCACTATAGCCAAAAGGTGGAAGCAACCTAAATGTCCATCACTGGGTGAATGGATAAACAAATGGGGTGTATAAACACAGTGGAATCAATTCAGCCTTAAAAAGGAAATTCTGACATTGCCACATGAATGAAACTTGAAGACATGCTAAGTGAAGTAAACTACAAACAAAAGGACGAATGTTGTAGGATTCCACCTATGTGAGATAATTGTCAAAATCATAGAGCCAAAAATTAGAATGGTGGAATCTAATTTAGGCTGCGGGCAAATAGGGAATTGTTTAATGGGTACCAAGATTTCAATTTAGGAGGATGAAAATATTCTGGAGATGGATAGTGGTGATGGTTGCACATTAATGTGAATGTACTTAATGCCAAAACTGTCCATTTTTAAAAAGCTTAAGAATGGTAAATTTTATATTATTTATATTTTACTACAGTTAAAAAAAATAACCATTTAAGTGTTCCTACTAGTTTATGGCCACAATGGCCTTTGTTCCAGGTAAACAGATCTCAGCTGTTTCCCTCTGTATCTACCTTTCCCTCCACATTATGTTACTGGAAATAGGTCCTTGGCCTTATTGCAAGAAAGAATTCCAAGAATGGGCACAAAAGCAGTTGAGCTTTAAGAGTTTATCTGGAGAATAAAAGATTAGAAAAAGATAAAAGTATATGCTTGAGAGTTGGTGTGTGGGCAGACCCAGAGAGTTGGGACATTGGCCGTGCCAAGGGAACAATGAGGAGCCTTTTTTATATGTAGAAACATGAATATTCACTATGTAGGATTAGGTATCCAAGGGGACAGGTGAAGTTTTTTCAGAGTTTGGGCTTGTTCCATCCTTATGTTGGGTTTTTTTTTACTATATTTGGTCCCCATTGGAATTGTCATGATTCAGTGAGGTGTGACTTGTACTATGCTAATGACAGAGGGGTGTGATTTTTAGTATGTTATGGATTTGGGGGTGAAGTTTGGGTCAATTTCTCCTCCATGTTCGAACTAGATAGTTTGGGCCAGTCTGTTATCTATACCCTCACTCCACAATCCACAAGAACACTTACACGGAATGTGCAGAATATAAGCAAGTATCTAGCCAATGTAAACACCGGTCACAAGTCCTCACCTTCCCTGCTCATGTCTGGCTATCTGCTTACTGTAACAATTGCGGAGTGGTAGTTTGCCCTGGGATCTCTATTTTCTTATGGGTGCAAATAGAGTTATTGATTTCCAATTTGCTCAGATTTTCCTTGACCACACAGGAATGATCACTTGTAAGGACTTTACATGTCAAGTTAAAATTTTATATTTGCATCAGCAAGGTATGAGAATTCTAATTGCTCCACATTCTTGTCCTTTCAGAATCTTAAATCTTTTTCCCCTTATGTCTTACTGCAATAGCCAGGATCTTCAATGTAATATAAATACAAATAGCATGGTAGGGATGGTATACAGCATGAAGAATATAGCCAATGATTCTATAACATCTTTCTATGTTGACAGATAGTAACTGCATTAGTTGGGGTGAGGATTTTATAGGGTGGGTAATGGTAGGTCAAGAAAGCCAAGGAAACACAGGAGTCCAGACTGGTGACAGCAAGACTTAATAAAATAGTTCACTACAGAGGTAGTGAAGGGCTGAGTTGAAGGTACTACAGCAGCAAAAGGAAAAAATTCTGGGGTTTTATAGTCATCAGTCTTTAGGAAGTGGATATTCCCAAGGATCTGGGCAGGACGAGGGTGCAAGAATTCCTACCTCTTGGTTAGCAGAATTTGAGCCCTGGGGATGTTCTCAGGGTTTTGGCAGGATGTCTTCCAGCTCCTCTCCAAGCCTGCAACTTCTCTAAAAATTGAACCCAAAGTATCGCAATTAATTCTGCTGTTTCTGTCTTCTCTACAGGTAACTGTTGAACCACTGTGTTGTATACCTAAAACTAATTTAAGGTTGTATATCAGTGTAACTCTGGGGGAAAATATGTTCCCAGCCTAGGGCAAATAACCTTTGAAGCCAAAATCAGTCAAAGGGAGAACTAAAGTGGGAAAAACTTGTTTATTGCCTACAAGCTGCTGTCTACTTCTGCTCACCTGTGTCTCTCACTACCCAGCTGTAAAGGACCCCAACAAACCTCTCTGGTCCAGGTGTGTGCTTGCTCTCTGCCCCGTTTGTAATCACCTATTGATATGGAGATGCACTAAGGCCAGGTGAGAGATTCTGGAAATATTCCAATTTTACCCACAATCAACTATACTTCAATTAAAATATATATATTTAAAGTAGTGTGGTAGCATTGACATACTAGTGAACTAAAGACAATAGGTTCAACATTTCATCATCAAGCATGACATTTCCTGTAGATACTTTTGAGAAAGCATCACATGAAATGTAATAGTTTTAGAGAGGTAAATTTCATGGAAAGGTTTATCTCTGTCACACTTGAGCTTGACTAACTTATCCAAACATTAGTCATTATTTGGTTAAAAAAATGAAACTTTGAACTTAATACTAAAATTTAATGCAATTGGTAAACTTTCTTCACATTTAATTGCTGTGTTTTCCCAAGGGATACAAAATAACTTTAAGATATTTTCTGTTCTAATACTTTTTAAATAGTACTTACTAACAGTATAGAAACTTCAGGACATGAAAATATTCCTTCATTCAACTCCTCTCTTAATACCCACTGAAGTATGTATAAAAAGGTCTTATAACCATGATTATTTCAAAAATTCCACTAGAGGGGAAAAATAGAAAAATGCTTTCAGTGACTATTTTGGAATAAAAAAAACCCATTCCCTAATCAGAAGGACATAAACAGAAAGATTAAAATAATGTCTAGATTATAACTATGACTTAATTTATTGTGGCATTTGAGTGGATGCCTTATAACTATGATCATTAACAACAGTATTAAAATACTCATGTTAGTAGCATCAATTTTAATTTGTAAGAATGTTGTCCTATGACTAAATGAATTAAACTTTTTTTTTCACAGATGATTGTGAAACTACACAAGTAGGCTAGAAGCAATATAAACCAAATTGTTTTCATTAAATTGTCTTTCTAGCTCATATTAATATGGCAAATTACTAGTTTATTAGATCATTTTGTTGTCCTGCACAATTCACCGCTGTAATTTACCACTTCTGCTTCCTGTGCCCTTGAGCCCTTCCATTTTTCAGCTTAATGGGTTTAGCCTTAAGGTAAATTGAACACCTAATCAAATCTCCTTTTTAAAACAGTTTTCTCCTCAACTGACTTCATTTTACAGCCTTTCACACTCTTCACTTACTGTTTACATTTTATATTTGTAGGCAGAATATGACTGATAATGTCAGTAATTGTATCAGTGCATCATTTTCTTTTGCCTATGAATAGTTAAATAATGAGAAATTGTAATTCATACTGTGCCTACCTAATTAACAAGAGTTGAGTGTAGAGAGGAAAAAAATCCAAGTACAGAATGACATAGTTTTATTTATCAATAAATATGTATTAGGTACAGACTATGTTCCAGAATGTATTGGCTCTAAAAAGTCAGTAGTGGGTAAGATGGGTACAGTCTACCAGTTTAATAACCCAATTTATATACTATATCATGTGGATTTAGATTTAGATTTAGATTATGTTAGGAATTCAACTTTATTGAAATACCTCAAAGAGAAAGAATTTCATATGTTACCAATAGAAAAATTTGTATTTTTTCCTAGAGAATGATAACATCAAAAAGGGAAAAATTAAACAAAACATGCTTGAACAAAGGAGCTTTTATACTTTAAGTTTTTCCTAAGTGTTTTGTTTTCTGAACCTAGAGAGGCTGGTAATACAGGGGAAAATATATGGAAAAAAAAGCATGTGAGAATAGTTGAAGATAGAGAGCTATCAAGGGGAATACTATATCTTTAATATGTCAAAAATATATATAAATATTTAATACATAATATTAAGTCAATATTAAATGCAATATTACACCTCTGTACTGAAAAAAGTATGTTAACATAAATAGACAAGCAAGCCTTTGCAATGGAAAAGAGAGCACAGAAACAGAAGAACATGTGAACACTTAGTGAATGATAAAGTTGGCATATCAAATCATTGTGGCAAAGGTAAAATTTTAATCAAGTGTTGGGACAACTGGAAAGCCATTTGGAAAAAGATAAATTTAAACCATTTCTCATGCCACACACAAGAATAAACTCCAAATGAATTATAGATGTAAATACAGAAACAGTAACACAAGTGCTGCAGGGAATTGGTGCAGGGTGGGAGGGAGGGACGGAGAGACTTTCATGTGGTTATTGGGAGAGACTTCGATGGCTCCAAATCTAGACTCAATAAAATGAAATATTAATTGATACCCTCATATTAACCACAAACTTTGCATGGAATTGAAAAAGCACCATGAGAAAATTCAAAAGAGAAATGACAAGCTGGGAGAAAAAATAATTGTGACATATCAAGAAAGGGCTTTTAGTGATCCGATCTGTTTCCAAATGCCATTTAGCATTAAAAGGAGCCATAGGTCATTGAAAAAATGGCTTTACCCAGGGCTGGAGCAAAATAAAGCATTTGCTTTAAACCTTCAGCATCTGGGCCAGAGTTTGGAAGTACCCCTGAAATGATAAGAGCAAGTGAAAATGACAGAAGAGTTTGCTTAAAGAGGCTCCCACATTTCTCATTTTGTTTCTATGCCATTTAACTAAGGGAGAGTGAGTTTGCCTGAGGTTAAAGCCTTTGTGATTTGATTCTGGCCTCCTGAGGGCTTGGGCTGCTCGGGAGTCAGGGCGGAAGGCCAGAGTGAAGGTCGAGGTTCCAGCCCTGCCTCTCTGGAACAGATTATGTTGCTATAGGAAATCTTCCCAACACTTCAGTGCTATATGTATGTGTCTCTGTGGAATCCTACCGAATTCTCCAAGCATCTGCTCTGCATAAGGCCACAAGTAGGAGAAATACCCTGTTCTAGAATATCTTCTGAGAGTTTTACCACTAAATTGATCTATAACCGTGGAATATCTCAAAGAAAATAAAGACCCAGATACTGAATGCATGGCCAGATCCAGAAAACAATAACCTGGAATTATGTCTTCTACTGGTTTTCAAATGAGTCATTTCCAGTAGAAAGAATTAGAACAGTTACCTGGACAGGGATGATGGACTCCTTCCACCAGTTGTACCCATATAATAGCTTTGATAGAAGAAATGTTGTACCAGCAAAGGGAAAAGAGGAGAAAATGAGAGAGGATGAGCTCAGGGAAGTTGAGGAGGATGCCAAGAATTGTCTGGGAAAAATGAAAAGTGTACTTATGAGACAAATACTCAATTTCTCATAGACTGAAATATTTACAGGCAAACAGAAAGGCAATTGGTGGATCTCAAGATCCTTAACTACAAAGGGCATAGTGAGCAAACACTCTGCTTACAATGATCTATTTTGGGAGTTTCAAGGCAAGAATGATATCCTGGCTAATCTTATGGCTCCATCTTGGACACTGCACAGTCTACTCTGGAAATCAGAGTAGAGGAACATTTGCCAGGCAGATAATACTCCAGAGGTAGAGAATGGAACTGCTGGGATCAACTGGAAAATAACTACAATTGCCTAAACTTGGGTGGGAGCTGCAAGCAAAAAAAACAAAACAAACAAATACACAAAGTTGGTATGAGGGAGCAGGAAAGGGGCCCACCTGCCAGAAGATCTCTGCAACCGCCTTTTATCACAAGAGCCTCTGTCCAGCCTAGACCACAGGTCGGGAACTGTACAATGGAGAAGGCCCTAAAAGGTTCACTCAATATAATGTACTAGTTTGCAGCTCTATTAGTCTCTAAATCAATAGCTTAACCCCAAGGGTCAGAGCTGGCAGCCCTTAATAGAAAGATTGAAGAGGAGGAAAGTAGGAAGAGGCCCGTGGTGGCTGCAGTTGCTCCTGCATCTCAAAGAGCTATGGCCGAGGAAAGCTCATGTGACTAAGAGACTTTGTGTTTTTAATAACAGATTTGTCAACGTTATACATCCTAATAAGATCACTGAAATAACATTCGTTACCTTTTTACTCTCTCCGTAGGAAAAATAAAAATAACCTGTTTCTAATGGGCACTGTAAATTCAGAATTTAAGGGGCGCTATGTGAGGTGTATGGTGTTAGAGGGGTTAAAATTCAGTACATAGAGGTTTCAAATCTCACAGAATAATAAATAAAATAGTTTTACTTTTGTATGTCTCTTTGAATTGAACATAAGCCTTAAAAGACAAGAGACTGTATCTGGCTTCTTCAGAGCAGTGCAGCAGTAGATGGTGAAGCCAGCACGGGGATCCTGACACCACTGATGGGCTTCATCAGGACCCAGGGGCGATCAGCATGCTGGCCCCCTACGGGGCCTTCTCTGACATCGCTCCTGCAGGAGGTGAGGGCCTCCTTCATAGTCTGTCCTGGGTTTAAGTCTGGGAGGCCCTACGGGCATTTGCTGGTGAGAGTAGGGATGGTGGCACCATGGTGTTTTCTAGTGTTTGGTTGGAGTAGAGCGATTATGATCAAAAACTTCTCTTTCTAGGCTGTCCTTTCTGATCCTTTGATTGGGGAGAGTACAGTTTTCCTGGGGCTTCCTCTGGTCTATGTCCTCTGACACTACTGGGTATCTGGCTCCTTCACCTCAAGTCTGGGATACGAGGCAAACAGAAAACCCATGGATCCCGCCACAGTGTCATTCCTGGGGTCTCAAGCTTCCTAATTTATCTGCCTTCTCTCTACCGTTCAGTCATTTTGTGTGTATTTTACATATAAGATCCAGGGTGGTAATTGTACTGAGCCAGAAAAATGGGGAAAAGTACATCTACTCCATCTTCCTGGAAACAGAGGTTTCTCCAAACACCTTTATATTTTTTTCTTGGATGCCACCCTTCTTTGCCTTTTAATGGAAGTCAACCCATAAATTTTTGTATTTTTGCTTTGTTTTATTTTGTTTTGTTATGATTCAGAAGTGTGATTAAGAGAAAATGGCCCTGCTTTAAAAATACCAGCATAAGTCCTTACAACACTGCACCACTTTTTCTACAATACTAAGAAATTTCTGCAAATAAAAGAAGTCATCTAGTGTAAAAAGAGATGATGATTTTGTAAGGTGCACTACTTAAGTATTTTCCAGAAACCAATGTCAGCTTATACTTTATAGTCCAAGATCATTTTCTCATTGCTCCTGCCACATCACAGTTTTAGAATAAATTGTAAAGTCTAAGAAGCAACTTGTAGTTACTTGAAAATATTCATTTGCCCTGTACAGTTAAAAGAACTCATATGAAAGAGGAATAAACTTTTAATTCCATTTCAAAAAAATATATTTTGTCCTACTTTCATGTAGATTAAAGAACGGTTTCTACAGTGAACCTCAGCAGAAAAGATAGATGTGTGATCTTTGTTCCTGAATCGTATCATCATTATCTTATTTATTAGAAACAATTGCACACTGTGCTTTCCTAAAAAATAAATCTTAGAATTTCACAACACAAAACTGGCTTCTCAGTTTGATTAATGCTTAATATTCAAACGTTTATATTTGGGGTTGGGGGTTCATGTCAGGCTGTTCATAAAATATAAAAGGAAAAAAAAAGCCCTAATGGTGAATGGGTAAATATTCTAAAGCAGGTTTTCAGTCTTGAGCAATATAATAATAAGTATTTTAATGAAAAAAGGATTTGTTTGGCTTTAACGAGAAGCAAAAGATACTATCAGAATGCTATTAAAGTATAGACTTCTTAGATTTAAGGACATTGTTGACTTCAAAGTCAAAATGAATTGCATTAGGTAAAATTGTAAAGCAATAGCATTAAATTGACATTAATGCAATATATGTGCTATTATTTTTCTAAAACCAATTTACCTATTTGGGGTCAATATAATGTCATTTTTATTTTACTAATGCTTTTTTATTTCAAGCAGATGGAATATAACATGAATCGTACGTGCTATCACTGACTGCCCTTGTTTTCTTTTTAATAGCATACTCAGTTTAAACAAATAATCCTTTCTTTTGATTAGCCTCTTAATGTAATCAATACTGAAAAAGACCATCAGTGAAATATTCTTCCTCTATATAGTGGAAGGATTTCAGCCACCTAACTATTGGAATCTGGAATATACAAAATTAATATGCACGTGCTCACTGACGATATGAATATATTGCTGACAGTTACTATGTAAGATGTTTGTGTTATTTTCCACAGTATGTGTATTTGAAATGACTCGCCAGAGTGTAGTACCATATAGCTTTTATTCAAAGACAAAGAACATGGCAAAGTAAGAGAAGGAGGTGCAGGCAAGCACTGGGAGCAAGAGGTATCCCACAGCACCAGCTCCCATGGGGCCAGGGGCGCTTTTGTACCGTGTTGAATCTCTATATCCAGAAGCCTGCGTGAGAATCTGCTTCAGTAGTTCAGAGAACCTGCCAGTCCTTAAAAAGCGGTTTGTCCCATCATCAAACTAGGTTTGTCAAAGCGGGTAGGTCAGATGCAAACCTTAAGTAAAGAGCTAACCCTGGTAGGCACCAGGGTGACTGCGACCTTAATCAGCACATCATAAATACCACTGCCCTTCTCTTGGCCAAGAGTCAAAAGCCAGACTTGGTTTTCCCTGAACCAGAGATGAAGCCTTTCTAGTCCAACTGCAGATCTACTCTGCCTCCATGGTACTTTTGCATCAGTCATGACGATACTACTTTTTGTGATGCAGTAAAGGATTGTTTCCTTTGGCAGTGTCCTGATGCCATGATAAATGGTAAACACAAGAAAAACAATAAAATTCTGTGTACCACTCAATTAGTTAGATGGGGGCCATCTAACTATCCCTTCCTTGAAAAAGGTATCTTTTAAAATAGTCTTTAATAAATGTGTAAGCTGACATCATTTTAAAATAGTTTCCAATAAATGTATTAGTTGACAACATTACCATACTGGTGTATTTGTTTTGTTTTCAACTGTAGGCATTTTTCCTTTTCTTTTACCTGCTCTTATTTCCCTACTCATTTTCTCCTCTCCATGTAAACTTATATCATACTAGTTCATGGTAGAGTAGTTTTGTTTCATTAATGTCATTTACAAACTTAAAGAAATGTCCTCAAATTTTTAGTTTTTATAATAAATGTTGAGCTGTTTTTTTCCTGCATATGAGGTCATTATAATTTCCTCTTTAATTTATTAATGTCATCAATCATGTTAAAATATTTAATATTTAAATTAAACTTGCATTCTTGAGGTATTCATTATATATTTTATTTTGATATTGGATTTGTGCTTATATTTTCTTCAAATTTTTTAATCTATGCAATGAATTTTCTTTTTATACTGTACTTAACTTGTTTTGGGGTCAAAGCTCTGCTAGCCTTGTATTATGTTAGGGTATCTTCACTTTTTTCTCATTTAAGATTCTTCTTTGTATTACTAGAATTTTCTGTTCCTTGAATGATTGGTAGAACTTAGTATAAACTTTCTAGGCTTTGTGTTTTTGCTATGAAAAGTTTTTGAAAAATGAATGAACTCCTCTAAGAGCTCTAATTCAGATTTTTCTATTTCTTATTGATTTTGTTTTGGTAAGATAAGTATCAGTAGGGCTACATTGGCATTTCAGGGGCTGCTTCTTGTCTTGTAGAATTTTATCCATGCCTGACTGTCAATGGCAACAGCACTTATCTTTTAGTCAGATCTGTTGTGAATAGCTTATTACTGAATTTTGTATTTCTGAACAAAATTGTGATTTCTGTTGTATAGCTTAAGAATTCATTTAATTTATACTCATAATAACTGTTGTATCATCCATTTTAGCGCCTTCTGTGTTTTATCACATTTTAGACCCTCATTCTTGCTTTTTTGGGGTTAATTTCTTTCTCCTTTTACCTATGTCAATTATTTTTATAACTACCCATTTGTTTGGAGTTTGTATCCTGTAGTTCCTCTTTTAGTATTTACCACAGTGTGATAAGCATGAATGCTTAAGTTAACTGACGTTTACCCTTCTTAAAAACAATACAAATGCCTTTGACTTCTTTAAATCTGATCAATCTCCTTTCAAATCCATAATCTTCTCTTCTAGTAATCTATTTCCAGACATTTTCTCCCTATTATTTTTCATGGCTATACTTGCACTATATATTACAATTCTAATGACTGTTTGCATTGACTCACAAATTTACTATTATTTTGACTCACCATTCCCTTCTGTAGTTCATATGTTCAAGCTGTGTAGTTTCCCTTTTGCCTGAAAAATCCCCCTTTGAGATGTCTGTTAGTGGCTACTTCTTTAAGATTTTGTTTTTCTGGAAATCTCATGCTAATTCTTAAAAATGTTTTAACAGGAATAAACTCTAGGTTGAGAGTTATATTCTCCCAGGTTATAAAATATATCATGTTATGCTTTGCTTTACTATATTGAGAATTCAACAGTCTAATTCCTATTTTCTTAGAGATAATTTATATTTTCTCTTTGCCATCTTTTTGGTTCAGTTTCTTGTGTTTCTGTTCTACATTTTTATTAGGTGTCAATGCATGTGCTTCTTCTTTCCCGCATGGTAATTTTCAGTGTTTGTGGTAATTTCTCACATAAAAGTTCTTAAAGTGTTATATCTTCCCAATGTTCTCTATTACTTCCTTCTAAAACCCCAATGTAAATACAATATTCTCTCTCTATTCCATGTAAGTCAATCTCTTTCTCTTGCTTGCTACCTGCTGATATTTAAAAGTTTGTGCTGTATTTGTTAAACATGTCATCATAATAGATGAAGAAGAGTTATACTTCAGAACTATCAAAACAAGCAAGCCCTATATGAAGAAAAGTTTAAAAGAATCCTAAATGAGATAAAATTATACTTAGATGTATGCAAAGATACTCCTCCTTTCAAAATAGAATGGCTCAACATTACAAAATGTCTTTTTCCTTAGCTAATTAAAAATTTTAACACAAGTGAAATTTTAAAAAGAAAACAAGCTTCTTATATTAAGGAAGATAACTTGACATTAAAGGTCATATGGAAAGCAAATATACAAAAATATTTAAGAAAAAAAATAGGAAAGTTATAATGGCATGGGAGGCTACTATACCAGACATCAAACATATTATAAAGCCTCATAATTAAAACAGATCAGTAATGACCAGTAAACTGACAAGCAGAGTATTGGAGAGGAATAGAAACTCCAGAAATAGATCCAAGTACAAAAGGTTATTTAGTGTATGATAAAGAGAGGGACTCAAACCACTGGATAAGGGTGATTATATAATAAATATTGCTGTGCCAATGTATTAGCCATTTACTAAAATCTAAATACTGGATCTATACTTCAAACCATATAGAACAATAATCTGTGAATTGATCAGGGCTAAAAAAGTAAAAAAAGAAAAAATGAACCATGTAGAGTCTTAGGGAGGGAAATGAGTGAATTCCTTTTTAATCTGTATTTAAGAATAGATTTTCTCATTATGACTAAGCATTTTTGAAAATTCTGAACTCAAAGACAAATGACAAGCTGAAAAAACAATGCCTACAGCATACCTTTGGATATATGACTAATATTCCAAATATGTTTAGAACTTGTTTTAAAAATAAGAGACTATGAACAAAATCCTGATCGAATAAATGGGATAAGCATATGAGTAGAAAATTCACACACACACAACAAGATAATAAAATGCTCTTAAGCCCACAAAAAAATATTAAGCTTCACTCATACATGGAGAACTATTAATTAAACATATGTTGATACTGTTTCTCACTTATAAAATTGATAAAAGTTTAAAAGTATGACAACACAGTTGCTGAGGCTGTGGTGAATGAAGCAGGCATTCTCAAGGATGATGGTGGAAATAACCACTTTGGAGTAGGATTTTGGAATATTTAACAAAATGCACACACATTTTACTTTTGACCAGTGCCACCTTTAGGAATTTAGCCTGGAGATATGCAGCCAACAGTAGAGAAATGTATGTATACAATACTATTTATTGCAGCACTGTTTGTTATCACACATATTTGAAGCAATCTAAATGTCCATAAGTAGGAGGATGGCAGTGTAAACATAGACATATTGTGAAATTTATTAAAGACCCAGGAAAATCTCCATGAGCTGATATGCAGAGATGTCCATGGTATGTCCATCAGGTGAAAATAGTAAAGTACCAAATACTGTCTATAATATACTTCTTTTGTGTAAGAAAAAGGAGAAATGAGATATGTCTAAAAATGCCCATTTGCACATTAAGAAATCTAAGAGCACAATGCAAAAACCAAGTTTGGTAAAGTGGAGGGATATGTGTGAATGCGGAAAAAGATGGGGACTGACAACAAGTGGAAATATTCTGTAAAAGTCACACTGCTGAACTGTAACTTTTCATAAGTTTGGCTTGTAGAATCATGACACCATTCACATACCTAAAACTTATAATGCAAACCAAAGCAAACAGCAGAATCAAAAATACCTATTTCAAATGAATGGCATAACCACACTAAATGCAGGGAAGACTAAAGCATCTCTTAAACCCAGCATTTGACTATATGCTCAGTCAAAACAGAAATTGGTGAATATTTTTGACTGAACACATAATTACTGAAGTTTAGTCAGTAGGCTTGTTTTGGTTCTATGCAACAGTATGACTAGACAAATCTGAAATGAGCTGATGGATGTTCTGGTTTAAGGTAAATAAGTAAATATATAGTAGATGGAAGGAGCTGTGCTTTTCACCATTGTGAAAAGATTACAAATATAAAAAGGTGAAAGATGAAAATGAGCTGTGATTTTGGACAGGTATTGGTGGCACTTATATGACCTCATGGTGTATCATAAATAGAAAGATAAAGAGACACATAGAACTATTTGGAAGTTCTGTAAATGGAGGCTCAGGACTGACTATCTTGAGAGTTAAACAACCTGAATGGGCCTATTTTAGGGGCCAAAATAGTCTCTTGAATTTTACCATCCGGGAGGCCAACAGGCTCTCACTGTGAAGGTCAGAAAGGAACCTCCTCATGCTTCCAACAGGGGAAGGGGAAAAGTAACCAACTTAACTAACCCGGGAGATGGGAAGACTCAACTCCAGCCCAGCTGACTAAGTACTGGAAAAATAATTTCCTTTGAGAGAAGGACTTAATAACGAAAGCAGAAAATTCTGCACGTATTTCAAATGTTTACTTGGGCATCCACTAAAAATAATTTCCAGAGAAATATAGTTGATAGGATACAGGATATAAAAGATGGAGTTATATAAAAACTCAATTAAATCCTGGAAAAGCAGAAAAGAGTGAAAGACAAAAGAAGAAGCAACAGTATTTGGTGAAGGTTAAGGAATTTATGTTTATTTTTCTCTTGCTCATCCTCATCTATTCTTCCCTAAAAAACTACAGAGGGAATCCTCTCATAAGGAAAATAAAACAGAAACCAGGAGTTTGCTTCCCAATATATTTGCTTAAAGACTGTAAAGGAAATTCTGGCCATAGGACCACAAAGGAAATTGCTCCTGATCCTCAGCATTCCTGGGTATTTGCCATTGTAAGTATTAGCAGCCCCATTCATTACTTCTTTTCGTTACAACTGAATAATGTCTATCCATTAGACATAGGGCTCGAGTCCTTTAAATGTAGCTGGAGATTCCTCTCTACTCACAGTTAGGGATACTTTTGTTTAATGTGACTGAAATTTTTACAAAAAATCAGAAAAAGTGAATTTCTCAGGTAGAGTATGAAAGGAAAAAGTACGTGCTTTTCTGAGCAAGTAATCATTTGGACGATTTGTTATATCCTGTAGGCAGTTGAAAGGAGATATCTAATTGCTTTGGTGCACCTGGGAAATAAATGAGTCTCATAATTTTTAGCTGTTACCTGTTTATTGTTTTCTTCAGGGGGATTTAATTCAAATTCAATTCCTTTCAATAATTGCTCCTGTCTTAGCCATGGCAAAGAATATGTCTCACAATCATTTTAAAGTTGGGTTTAAAACAAAGACATAAACATTTATTATGGTTGACATTAATAGTTCCCTGTTATTAAAACCGTCTCATATTAGGAGATTTATAACATAATCACTCATTTGCTTTGAGAAAAAAAATCATTAAATAAACACCTCATTTTTCCTCCTCTGCAGCCATGTCTTGATTACAATTTATTTTTGTCAATTGGAGGATTCTCCAAATGAATAATACTATTACCCATAGGTCACTTAATTCAATCAGATTAAACATATCAAACATACTTTCATATAATAATAATTATGGGTAGCAAATAAATGCATTGACTTTCCAAAAACTGAGAAGAATTGTTTAACTCTATTGTGATCAAGCTAGAAATCATCTGATGAATTTAGTTCTTCAGGAGAAAATCTAAATGTGCCAATATGCAAGAAGCACACGGGAAAATAAAAGTAATGGGGAAAATTAGGGTCGTTCTCAAAGGGCATGTCCAGCCCAGTTATCAGCTGGAGGACTAATTGGGTTGTTAGTCACTTTTACCAATTTCACTGGGAAATTATCTCCAAGTATTAGAGACAAGGATAAGTATTAACTCATAAACGGTGTTGAAATATTCATCATAATAATTATAATTGTACTTACTGTGAAAAGGAGTAAGAAAATGACAATGCAAAAGAATAATATGGAAGCTGAACTCTGAATACTACTTAATTGGAAAAGTTATCAATCATAATTTCATCACCTGCAAATAGATACAAAATGATAACTTCAAGTTGCTTGAATATGCATCTCTGATTTCAAGTGAACTGAGCATTTTTTTATAGGTTGATCAGCCTTTGATGTTTTCCTTAAACTGCCCTTTTCTCTCTTGATTTTGCTAACTTTCGCTCGTTGATCTGCCAGTTTCTTCTACATCTGGATAATAATTCTTCACTGGTTCTAGACATCGCCATCATCTTTGCCATAGATAACAGTGTATTATCCATTAACTTTGCCCATGACATTCCTCATTGAATAGAAATATTTAATGTTGTATACTCAAATTCCTCAATCTTTTACTATATGATCTGTGATTTCTAAGTTTGTTTTGGGGGTCCTCTGCCATGCCTAGGAGATAAATATTCTATTAAATTTTTCTTATGCTCTGTTTTAATTTTTTGCACATTTAATTGTTTCATGTGCGTCAAAACCATCCTTTTGTTGAGCACATTTTACTTTTTTATATAAAGTGAACCAGCTTTCCAGTCATGCAATGTGAACTTTTCCAATTAATTTGGGGTACTGTCTTCTTCATATTATGGGATTGGGTGTCTGTGCATGCTTACCCACACATCATGTTCTAGTTTTCTGAGTGTGTGTGTGTGTGTGTGTGTGTGTGTGTGTGTGTGTGTAGTGTAATAACATCTTTCTGCTTATATTACTATAACTTTCTAGAATGTTTTTTAAGGTTTACTTACCTACTTGTGGACATTTATTCTTCCATTTTGAATTTTTTTATAGGTTTATTGAGTCCCTCAGAAAAACAATTGGAACTTTATAGATTATGAAATTGTCTATTAAAGATTAATTTGAGGATAATGGTACCTTTATAATAGCAAGCCCTGCTGTGCAAAACATGGAATTTCACTGTATCAGATTATCTTCTAAATTCTTTATTAGAACTTTTAAAGTTTATTTAAATAGTACTAATATTTCCCTGGTTAAATTAATTTTCATAGAACTTGGTTTTTATTGTGGTTGAAATGGTAGGTGATTTCTTATTTTATGCTTGGTTACTGTTGCCAAAGGATTCTTTTCATGTTTTGTTGGTCGATTTTGTATCAGAAGACACTGTGGAACTCTTATTCATTTAAACAAAATTGCATTTTTGGTTTTGGAGGTATATGATTGATCATGACATATACAAGTCACAATGCTTTCATCTTTTGTTTCCAATCCTTTCACCTTTTTTTTTCAATCTTTCTTCAAAGAAATAGCCTGAAATACTGAAATTATGTTAAAGAGCAATATTGATAGTGGACATCCCTGTCTCTTCCTTTATCTTAAAAGAAATGTGACTGAAGAGTTTTGGTTTATCACAATGTTTGCGTGAGGACATTTTTGTGTAGAACTTACCTGCTTCTAGGAGTTCCATTTTATCCCTGGTAGCAAGAGTTTTTCTTTTTTAAGTCATAAATAGGTACTGAAGTTTATCAAATACTTTTGTCTGCATATATGGGGCCTGCCATCTCATGTTCCCCTGTAGTATAGTAATTTCGTATTGCATAAAAGTAAGTTACCTGATGTTGGATTATTAATAAATGCTGCGAATTCTTTTCTCCTTATTGTAACACATCATTTTTTATGCTTGTGCAGTTTGATCAACTTGCATTTTACCTATATTTTTGCATCATCCTTTATTTGTGAAATGAGTACATTATCTCTTTTTCTTGTGTTGTCTTCCTGATTTTGGAATCCATTTTATTTTGGAATCCACATTGGAATCATTTATTAAATGATCTATGTGGTAAGCAGAATGCCCCTCCAAAAATGTCTGTCATATTTCTTGGGACCTATTAATATGCTGATTACATACCAAAAGGGACTTGGCAGTCATTATTAAGACTACAGCCCTGGAGGCGGAGCCAACATGGCGGCGTGAGTAGGACAGTGGGAATCTCCTCCCCAAAACATATATACTTTTGAAAATACAACAAACACAACTAGTCCTAAAAGAGAGACCAGAAGATGCAGGACAGTGGCCAGACTGCAGCTACACCAGCGAGAACCCAGCGACTGGTGAAACAGGGTAAGATACAAGCCCCGGCCCGGCGGGACCCGAGCGCCCCTCCCCCCAGCTCCTGGTGGGAGAAGAATAGGCAGAGCGGGAGGGAGACAGAGCCCAAGACTGCTGAACACCCAGCCCCAGCCACCCCCACAAGAGCACAGACACAGTGCATGGGCAGGGGGCCCTGGATACTGAGGAAACAGGGCAACAAGAACTCTGAGCGGGTGCCGAAGCTGATGCCCCTGTGACAAAGAAAAGTGGGGGCTTTTTGAAAGTCTTAAAGGGACAGGGACTTAACAGCTTGACGGAAACAACACAGGTCATACTCCAGCAGCTGGAAATTACAGGGAAAACCAGGCGCACTAACCCCCTGGGCAACAGCACTGAGACCCATCACCGAGGTAAACAGCCAAACAGCTCCCCCACCCCTCCCCCGTCCATTACCCCTCCGGGCACTGCGAAAGCAGAGAAGCAGCCTGAGACAAACTCGGCCCACAGAAAGGGAAATTCCTCCCTTCCGGCCAGGCAAGAAACAAAGACCCAGTCTACACGCAATGACCCAACACAAGCCACTAGGGGTCGCAGTTGTCCAGTAAAGAAAGGCCAGTAGCAAGTGAAAATTTTGGCCCTCCCAGCTGACAGTCAAAAGCACCTGTCAACATGAAAAGGCAAAAAAATATGATCCAGACAAGACTAACCCAGACAGCTTCGGCATCTGCTACATCTTCCCCTGAGAAGGAACCTGGGGAGAAAGATTTAGCCAATCTTCCTGAAAAAGAATTCAAAACAAAAGTCATAACCATGCTGATGCACTTGCAGAGAAATATGCAAGAACTAAGGAAGGAGAATACAGAAATAAAACAAGCTCTGGAAGGACTTCAAAACAGAATGGACAAGATGCAAGAGACCATTAATGGACTAGAAAACAGAGAACAGGAATGCAGAGAAGCTGATGCAGAGAGAGATAAAAGGATCTCCAGGAATGAAAGAATTTTAAGAGAGCTGAGTGACCAATCGAAAAGGAACAATATATGAATTTTGGTATACCAGAAGAAGTAGAGAGAGAAAAAGGGATAGAAAATGTCCTTGAAGAAATAATTGCCGAACACTTCCCCAAACTAGGGGAAGAAATGGCCTCTCAGATCACAGAGGTACACAGAACTCCCATGACAAGGGATCCAAGGAGGGCAACACTAAGACACATAATAATTAAAATGGCAAAGATCAAAGACAAGGACAAAGTATTAAAGGCAGCCAGAGAGAAAAAAAAAGGTTACCTACAAAGGAAAACCCTTCAGGCTATCAAGACACATCTCAGCAGAAACCCTACAGGCCAGAAGAGAATGGCATGATATACTTAATGCAATGAAACAGAAGGGCCTTGAACCAAGAATACTGTATCCAGCACGAATATCATTTAAATATGAAGGAGGGATTAAACAATTCCCAGACAAGCAAAAGTTGAGGGAATTTGCCTCCCACAAACCAGCTTTACACGGCATCATACAGGGACTGCTCTAGATGGGAGCACTCCTAAAAAGAGCACATAACAAAACACCCAACATGTGAAGAAGGGAGGAGGAGGAATAAGAAGGGAGAGAAATAAAGAATCATCAGACCGTGTTTATAATACCTCAACAAGCGAGTTAAGTTAGACAGTAAGATAGTAAAGAAGCTAACCCTAAACATTTGGTAACCACAAACTTAAAGCCTGCAATGGCAATAAATTCATATCTTTGAATAATTACCCTAAATGTAAATGGACTGAATGCACCAATCAAAAGACACAGAGTAATAGAATGGATAAAAAAGCAAGATCTATCCATATGCTGCTTACAAGAGACTCACCTCAAACCCAAAGACACGCACAGACTTAAAGTCAAGGGATAGAAAAAGATATTTGAAGCAAACAACAGAGAGAAGAAAGCAGGTGTTGCGATTCTGGTATCAGACAAAACAGACTTCAAAATAAAGAAAGTAAAAAAAGACAAAGAAGGACAATACATAATGATAAAGGGCTCAGTGCATCAAGAGGATATAACCATTATAAATATATATGCACCCAATACAGGAGCACCAACATGTCTGAAACAAATATTAACAGAACTAAAGGAGGAAATAGAATGCAATGCATTCATTCTAGGAGACTTCAACACACCACTCACTCCAAAGGACAGATACACCAGACAGAAAATAAGTAAGGACACAGAGGCACTGACAACACACTAGAACAGATGGACGTAATAGACATCTACAGAACTCTACATCAAAAAGCAACAGGACACACATTCTTCTCAAGTGCACATGGAACATTCTCCAGAAGAGACCACATACTAGGCCACAAAAAGAGCCTCAGTAAATTCCAAAAGATTGAAATCCTACCAACCAACTTTTCAGACCACAAAGGCATTAAACTAGAAATAAACTGTTCAAAGAAAGCAAAAAAGGCTCACAAACACATGGAGGCTAAACAACACGCTCCTAAATAATCAATGGATCAATGACCAAATCAAAATGGAGACCCAGCAATATATGGAAACAAACGACAACAACAACACTAAGCCCCAACTTCTGTGGGACACAGCAAAAGCACTCTTAAGAGGAAAGTACATAGCAATCCAAGCATATTTAAAAAAGGAAGAACAAGCCCAAATGAATGGTCTAAAGTCACAATTATCAAAATTGGAAAAAGAAGAACAAATGAGGCCTAAGGTCAGCAGAAGGAGGGACATAATAAAGATCAGAGAAGAAATAAATAAAATTGAGAAGAATAAAACAATAGCAAAAATCAATGAAACCAAGAACTGGTTCTTCGAGAAAATAAACAAAATAGATAAGCCTCTAGCCAGACTTATTAAGAAGAAAAGAGAGTCAACACAAATCAACAGTATCAGAAACAAGAAAGGAAAAATCACGATGGACCCCGCAGAAATACAAAGAATTATTAGAGACTACTATGAAAACCTATATGCTAACAAGCTGGGAAACCTAGGAGAAATGGACAACTTCCTAGAAAAATACAACCTTCCAAGACTGACCCACAAAGAAACAGAAAATCTAAACAGACCCATTACCAGCAACGAAATTGAAGCGGTAATCAAAAAACTACCAAAGAACAAAACCCCCAGGCCAGATGGATTTACCTCGGAATTTTATCAGACATACAGGTGAGACATAATACCCATTCTCCTAAAAGTTTTCCAAAAAATAGAGGAGGAGGGGATACTCCCAAACTCATTCTATGAAGCTAACATCACCCTAATACAAAAACCAGGCAAAGACACCACCAAAAAAGAAACCTACAGACCAATATCCCTGATGAACGTAGACGCAGAAATACTCAACAAAATTTTAGCAAACCGAATTCAAAAATACATCAAAAGGATCGTACAGCATGACCAAGTGGGATTCATCCCAGGGATGCAAGGATGGCACAACATTCGAAAGTCCATCAACATCATCCACCACATCAACAAAAAGAAAGACAAAAACCACATGATCATCTCCATAGATGCTGAAAAAGCATTTGACAAAGTACAACAGCCATTCATGATAAAAACTCTCAGCAAAATGGAAATAGAGGGCAAGTACCTCAACATAATAAAGGCCATCTATGATAAACCGACAGCCAACATTATATTGAACAGCGAGAAGCTGAAAACATTTCCTCTGAGATCGGGAACTAGACAGGGATGCCCACTCTCCCCACTGTTATTTAACATAGTACTGGAGGTCCTAGCCACGGCAATCAGACAAAATAAAAAAATACAAGGAATCCAGATTGGTAAAGAAGTTAAACTGTCACTATTTGCAGATGACATGATACTGTATATAAAAAACCCTAAAGACTCCACCCCAAAACTACTAGAACTGATATCGGAATACAGCAAAGTTGCAGGATACAAAATCAACACACAGAAATCTGTGGCTTTCCTATACACTAACAATGAACCAACAGAAAGAGAAATCAGGAAAACAACTCCATTCACAATTGCATCAAAAAACATAAAATACCTAGGAATAAACCTAACCAAAGAAGTGAAAGACTTATACTCTGAAAACTACAAGTCACTCTTAAAAGAAATTAAAGGGGACACTAACAGATGGAAATGCATCCTATGCTCACGGCTAGGAAGAATTAATATCGTCAAAATGGCCATCCTGTCCAAAGCAATATACAGATTTGATGCAATCCCTATGAAACTACCAGCAACATTCTTCAATGAACTGGAACGAATAATTCAAAAATTCATATGGAAACACCAAAGACCCCGAATAGCCAAAGCAATCCTGGGAAAGAAGAATAAAGTAGGGGGGATCTCACTCCCCAACTTCAAGCTCTACTATAAAGCCATAGTAATCAAGACAATTTGGTACTGGCACAAGAACAGAGAGAGCCACAGACCAATGGAACAGACTAGAGAATCCAGACATTAACCCAGACATATATGGTCAATTAATATTTGATAAAGGAGCCATGGACATATAATGGTGAAATGACAGTCTATTCAACAGATAGTGCTGGCAAAACTGGACAGCTACATGTAGTAGAATGAAACTGGACCATTGTCTAACCCCATATACAAAAGTAAACTCAAAATGGATCAAAGACGTGAATGTAAGTCACGAAACCATTAAACTCTGAAAAAAACATAGGCAAATAAAACATGAGTGACCTCTTCTTGAACATATCTCTCCGGGCAAGGAAAACAACAGCAAAAATGAACAAGTGGGACTATATTAAGCTGAAAAGCTTCTGTACAGCAAAAGATACCATCAATAGAACAAAAAGGAACCCTACAGTATGGGAGAATATATTTGAAAATGACACATCCGATAAAGGCTTAAAGTCCAGAATATATAAAGAGCTCACACACCTCAACAAACAAAAAACAAATAATCCAATTAAAAAATGGGCAGAGGAACTGAACAGACGGTTCTCCATAAAAGAAATACAGATAGACAACAGACACATGAAAAGATGCTCCACATCACTAATTATCAGAGAAATGCAAATTAAAACTACAATGAGGTATCACTTCACACCAGTAAGGATGGCTGCCATCCAAAAGACAAACAACAACAAATGTTGGCGAGGCTGTGGAGAAAGGGGAACCCTCCTACACTGCTGGTGGGAATGTAAATTAGTTCAACCATTGTGGAAAGCAGTATGGAGTTACATCAATATGCTCAAAACAGACATACCATTCGACCCAGGAATTGCACTCCTAGGAATTTACCCTAAGAATGCAGCAATCAAGTATGGGAAAGACCAATGCACCCCTATGTTTATCGCAGCACTATTTACAATAGCCAAGAATTGGAAGCAAGCTAAATGTCCATCAGTAGATGAATGGATAAAGAAGATGTGGTACATATACACAATGGAATACTACTCAGCCATAAGAAAAGGGGAAATCCTTCCATTTGCAGCAACATGGATGGAGCTGGATGGTATTATGCTCAGTGAAACAAGCCAAGCAGAGAAAGAGAAATACCAAATGATTTCACTCATCTGTGGAGTAAAAGAACAAAGGAAAAACTGAAGGAACAAAACAGCAGCAGAATCACAGAACTCAAGAATGGACTAACAGGTACCAAAGGGAAAGGGACTGGGGAGGATGGGTGGGTAGGGAGGGATAAGGGGGGGCAGAAAAAGAGGGGTATTAAGATTAGCATCCATAGGGGGGTGGGAGAAAGGGGAGGGCTGTACAACACAGAGAAGACAAGTAGTGATTCTACAACATTTTGCTATGCTGATGGACAGTGACTGTAAAGGAGTATATAGGGGGGACCTGGTATAGGGAAGAGCCTAGTAAACAAAGTATTCATCATGTAAGTGTAGATTAATGATAAAAAAAAAAAAGCAGTTCCTGTATGGTGACCTCCAATGATACACAATGATATAAAGTGCATATAAAAGTGTAGGCAAAGGGTCTGGTTGTGTTTATACAGAAGATCAAAGCCTAATTTGGCTACCCCAAAAATGAACTAAGATACGATATGAAAAAGAATTTCCAACATCAGCACTCTCTGGAAGACTCATGCCAGAAGATGATCAGCAAAAAAAAACCCAACAATGATCCACGCACTGCCACAGGTGTAGATGCACTCATCCCACCAATTCCTGGACTTGCCATGGGAATGATGAAGGAGATATCTAAGCTGGCCTGTGCATACAGTAAAACAACAAATTTGACTGGATCTATACTGTTGGAACTCAACCAAGAATTAGGAGAAGTGCAAATTGTAGCACTCCAAAATCTTACAACCACAGACTATTTACTGTTAAAAGAACATATGGGATGTGAACAGTCCCCAGGAATGGGTTGTTTTAATTTATCTGAATTCTCTCAGACTGTTCAAGTTCAGTTGGACAATATCCACCATATCAAAGATAAGTTTTCACAAATGCCTAAGGTGCCTAACTGGTTTTCTTGGTTTCACTGGAGATGGCTGGTAATTACAGGTATGCTTTGGGTACATAACTGTACTCCTATTATGTTAATGTGTGCGCACAATTTAATTAGTAGTTTAAAACCTATCCATGCTGAAGTTACTCTACAAGAAGATATGTCAAAGAAATAATCAATCTTCCCAGGTTTTCTTCCACCTGCTATTTCTATAGCTTTTCTTCTTCCTACCTAATTACAACCCTTAAATAGAATTCGTGCCACAGGTCGAATTTACTGAGTATCATAATTCTTCCAAGTGGTAAAGACACCTCAAGACAAATGCTGGGCATAGAAGTCACAGGGCATAAATATGCAAAGAAGTAAAAAGCTAACCTTTTCAAACAATAAGGCTTCTCTCTCACTTACCAACTTAACATTTCCCTGTATGGCCCCGGAAGATGACTGGTTAGCCAGAGACGGGTAAGATTCCTCAATCAATCATATTTGAACTGATTGTTTATAGTTCATAATGCATGAACAAAACCGAAAGCATATACACATATATATGTGTATATATATATATATATATATATATATATATATATATATATATATATATATATAAACACACTTCCAATTGTAAAATAAATAAGTAACCAGGATGTAATGTATAGCATAAGGAATATAGTCAAAATATTGTAACAACTTGGTATGGTGATAGCTGGTACCTAGAATTATCATGTATATAAATGTTGAATCACTGTGTTGTACACCTGAAACTAATGTAATACTGTGTGTCAACTACCCTTCAATAAAAAATAATTATCCAGGAAAAAAAAAAAGACTACAGCCCTGTATTATCTGAGCAAGTTCAATCCAATCCCATGAGGTCTTAAAAGCAGAGAGCTATATTTGAAGTCAAGAGAGATTCAGTGAAAGAGGAGAAAAGAGATAGATGGCAGAAACGGAAGTAAAAGAGGTCCTAAGTATGAAGGAATTGATACACTATTCCTAGTAGGGGGTCACATGGAAGGTCCAGAGACATGCTGACAGGAGCTCAGGACTCCGCTATGAACAAGGACACCGAGATCTCAGTCCCACAGCTACAATGAGCTAAATCTGGCTAACGAACTGAAAGCACTTGGAAGTGAATTCCATCTTCAGTCTCCTGCTAAGAAAGCCACCAAATTACTGACATACAGAACTGTGCGATTATAAATATGTGGTTTAAGCCACTATGTTCCTGGCTATCTTTACACAGCATAATTTAAACAAACGTTGGTACTAGGAATGGGATACTACTGCAACAAATATCTAAATATGTGAGGTGGCTTTGGAATCAGGCAGAGGGCAAAGGCTGAGAAAATGACAGGAGAATGATAGCAAAAACTACGTTATCTTGAACAGAACATTAGTAGAAATACAGATGTTTGTAACTCTGCTATTGCAAATTCAAAATAGAATGAGGGAGCATGCTGGGGAAATCCCACATCACCTTTCAGAATACCTGTCGTTGGGAGCAGGCAGTTAGTAGGAATATTAACGTTTAAATCGTGGCTGCAGAAAGCTCAGAGGACGTGAGGCACGTGTTACAAGGGGAATTCTATTACTTAGTGCCAGAAAGCTTAGCAGAAATTTATTCTGCATTTATTTGCAAAGCTGTGCTTAAGAACACTGAACTTGGAGACTTAGCTGAGATTTCCAACAAAAATGTTGAAAGTGAAACCTGGTTTCTTCTTGCTGCTTGCACTAAAATGTGAGAGGAGAGAGAAATTGAGGGAAACACCATTAAACAATCAGGAGTCAGGACTAGGGGATTGGGTTTTCTTTGTCTAGCAAAAAAAAAAAAAAAAAAAGGAAAATTAAGAAATTGCTTCCGAAATGTGGCACATGAAGTATCTGAGGGTGTAGTGTTACAGTTTGTTAACAAAGATCAGAGTACTCAGACACACAAAACCTCTGAGGAGACTAAGAATGTGATTGACTATTTTGTTCTATTAGACCAGGGAGCCTCTAAGAATCGTAAGATCATTGTCCCTCAGTCCATCTCAGCAGAAGCTAACAATTGAGAAGGAATTATCTAGGAAAGATCTATAGCGTGTATCCTATCTAATAGGGTGAATCCCCTTGACATGCTCGGAAGACCCACAGCATTCTTGGGCATTTTAAATCAGCATAAAAACTACCAGCTTGGGCTAAAAGGGACAGAGAGGAGGAAATTAAAGGGTCTTGGATCACAACTTTCGAATGCTTGGAAAACAGGTTGCTATAACTCTGCCTGATAACACATTTATTGTTTATGAATAGAGGGAGGATAACCAAATAACCAGAGGGCACAGTGTTGGCCCAGAGGGAAAAACCAAGAACTGTGGAGGATAATGTCCAAGGCTTGAAGCCTAAAGGAGTTTTCTCAGCTGGATTTCAAAACTGGTTTTAGATTAGATTCCATAGCAAAGTAATAATCTATTCCTTGAAAACTTAAAACAATTCCCAGTAAATACATTTGGATTTAGAACTACCTTGAGCTGTGTTGGCAGTATGCCGTCAAATTAGGTAGGATTTATGTTACTATTTTCATTAGTTTTTAATCAGTGATTTTATTTTCTGTATCTCCTGACCCATTGTTTAATTGAAAAAAATCTTTTATACATTTGAATTTCAGGAGCACTTTTTATTTGATTTGTTTGTAATTGATTCCTTGCATTAAAGTTAGAGTAGGCTCATATATTTTATACTTTTTAAAATTTGTGGTTAACACTGATGTTTAAAGTTTGTCATTAATAGAATTCTAACTTATGTTAACTAAATCAAAATGTTCTATAGTCTTATGAAATTCAAGGAAAGTTTGAATGACCAAGTAAAGGAGTGTCTGGGATGATTCTGAGTCTCAAAAATAGTTGAATACATAAAAGTCGCATTCTACCAAGTCCATCTCTTTCTCTGCATATCTCTTTAGGTTGGCTTCAATCCAGCCAAGTTCAAAATGGTTTTCTCTCCATTGTGGAAAAGAAACATGACCATTAATATACTTTAAGCATTATGTCTCATAACCCAGCTATGAGAAAGAAAGGGACATTATTCTGACCCACTCTTGGGTCCCAAAGAATGTATTCACCGGCCCTATTTGAGTTAGGAGCTAATGAACTTGAACCAATAAAGTAGGAACAGTGGCTGAGCGCATATTACCCTATCACCTAATATTATAAAATAAATATGTGGATAGGGAGGTGAAAATTTTGAATAAGTAGCTCTTGATTTCTAAAATCATCCAATGGTTAATTAGTACCATTTAATTTTTTCCTCAGATATTATATGTCATATAAGGCAACTTCTCTCCCTCCCTCCCTCCCTCCCTCCCTCCCTCTCTTCCTTCCTTCCTTCCTTCCTTCTCTTTCTTTCCTTCTTTCCTACTTTCTTTCCTTTCCTCTTCTCTCCCTTCTTTCCTTTTGTTTCCAGAGTTGTACTCTTAAGGCC
The DNA here is from genome assembly GCF_030020395.1 of Manis pentadactyla. Lineage (NCBI taxonomy): Eukaryota > Metazoa > Chordata > Mammalia > Pholidota > Manidae > Manis > Manis pentadactyla. Next base: position 40,947,808 of record NC_080030.1, read on the forward strand.
AATACCACCCTAGACTCAGACAAGCAGAGTCCCTGTCATGGGCTCATGCTTCAGGGGGCCCAATATTTTGGAGTATTCCAGTACAAAATGAAAACATATTCCAAGTCGTTCATACCAGTGCTAAGGATCCTCCAGGACTGTAATATCACCCAGGTAATGTTGCCTTAGCATCACAACATCACCCTAGGCAGGTACCCTTATGAATCAGGCTCTCACTTCTCCCCCTTGTGGGGCTCTCTGAATCTCTACCCCTATGTACAGGGTTGACATAGAGACCCAAGGAGCTATAAGACTCATGTCTATGGAACTATTTTTGGGCCCCTTTGCTGGGTCTGGTCCCAGGAGGGCAACTTTGATAGTGGATCATTTCTGCTAGTTGGTTTGATATTTCTTTCTCTGGAATGAGAGATTGAGCCACCATAATGATGATGACATACTCACATCGGACACAGGATGAATTCGTGTGTCTGAGATATCAGCATCCCACTGCCAACCCTTAGGCTTGAGTCTTCTGTGTGGATCTGTGAATCAGCCTCTGATCAGTTGGGTTGGACTGTAGCGGTGCCCTTGGTCTATAGAACCTGAGGGAATGGCATAGCAGCAGGTATTCTTTATCCTGTATATCACTCCTTGCTGGCACTCAAGGTTGTTACCCCATTCCTTCTGAGAGTCTACACCTTTGCTAGGATGCCCCCAAGAGATGGTTGCTCTTATACCTTCCAAGGACTTTCAAGGCCCTTCCTCCACAACAGTAGTAGCCCTTCTAATCAACCCTTGCTTGTCTCTGATAGGCATGGTGAAGTTGTGCTCTCCCAGATCAGTCTTAAGCATGGATTGCTTGTCTATCCTCTCAGCTGGTGGTAGCATGTGAAAGGCAACTCTGAAAGAGACTGCATTCTAGAAATGCAATGATAATACCTACAGAGTTCAAGACAAGATAGGGCTGGTAGATGTTTTGTTCTATATTTATGCTACACAATTATGAATGGTAAATTTACCATGACCAGGAAATGAATTTTCATTCACATTTTTCTCCATACTTTGAGATTTGCATTTTTTATCATCAAGGCACAGTCATGACAGAGTCTTTGGAAGCCAGTCTTCATAGGCTCCACATACATGATACAGTGACTTGAGTAATAATGTAGTCGTTAATTAAATGGTATTAGCAAACAGCAGAGGCAATGACATATATGCTGTTTTAATGCAAACAGGTTTCAAGGAACCGTGACTTCACCGGTTATAACAGCATCATTACCTTTCATCCATGGTGAAAGATAAAACTAGCCAAGAATGGTGCATCTGAAATAAAGAAGGAACAATTGGTTTCTGGAAGTGAGAAGGAAGAGGTGGTACCGGAGACTATTCAGAATCTTTATATGCACTTATTAAAAAATAACTAGGTAAGTACCTCTTCTTTCCCCCATTTTTCTAATCTTCAGGAATAACTATTGAACCTTACATGAAGCCATGAATTTTATAATATAATTTTTAATCAAACTGTTTAAACAGAGAAACCTTTCTCCACAAAATATTTTCCCAGGGCACAGAAAAGGGCAGCCCTGGTTGAGGACCTGAACACAAAAAACATCATCATAACTGTAAGATTTTACTATACATATAAACATATATATATATATATATACACACACACACACACACACACACACATATATACACACACAGACACACACACACACACACACACACACACATATATATATATCCTATCTAATTATTACACTAATAAACAAAAATGGAGTTAAAGTTTACTCCAAATAATTGTGATTGATTTAGAAAATGTTTTTTACTTTAAAGTTTTTTTCTGAAGTGCATTTTAATGCATATTTTAAGAAACTGTGAATATGCAATCATAATATTCATATTTACAGAGACTACTTAAAGACTGAAAAAATGTGGGAGAGATCATACTGAATTTGATATACTATAGATATATGATGATGCAGTTAATTATTTTTTAAAAGTACTAATTATATACTAACATAGACCTAAAGTAACTATAAGACTTAAATTTCAAATACAAATTAATAATTAATATTAAGCAATGACATTTATTAAGTCTTGAAAACATTTTTACCTCTTAGTCTTTTGATAATTAATGCCCTTGATGTTTTATTAAAGATATCTCTAAAGGTTTTATAATGCCAAAAAGATTAAAACTATATTTTCTTTAGCTTATATTTTTCATGATGGAATAGCGATGAAAGAGCAATTGGCTTTCAAAAAATTAATAACAGATTTCAAGTTGCTAAAAATTCCTTTTAGCTCTTTGAGAAAAAACATAAATGTGATTCACTTTGGTCCTTTAGATATAAATTTGAGCTAGCTCATCTCAAAAAAGATTTCCCTTATGATAATGGTTTTTGTTTTGTATGTTTCTCTTGTTTCTAAAGCTTTCTAAAGCTAATCAAAAGCAAATTTAAGGGAAATGCATTCAAGAATTTTCAAAATTGCTATTTATTTTAAATCTCAGAAACAAAATAGAATTATTTTGTGTTTTCTTTACAACATTTTATCCTCTGCCAGAAAAGAAAAAGAAAAGGAAAGCTTTCTAAGATCAAAAGAGTACAATAAAACCTCTCTCTTTTATACCCACTGACACTTTGAGGAAGCCCATTCAGGTCTGTGTAATGAGCCATTCAAGGCATAGACAAACGCAGATGAAATGCAGACTACTCCCGAGAAAAGATAACTTTATCTCTACTGAAGGGCAGAGCAAGCAAAAAGATAATGGTCTGAAAGAGGGTCATAAATAGTAAGAATTCAAATCATTGAGTGTTAAGTCCTTATTTTTCACAGGTTTCAGAGTGAGAGTTTATCAGACTCAGAAAATAATTATATTAAAATATTGCTATTAATCCATAAATAATGACTCTCTGACCTGGAAAAACATGTAAAGCCCAGTCATGAGTATGGGTACATATTGTATTATAATTTATATTAGAAATAGTTTTTATACCCAAATGATAAAATAGTAACCATAATTATTCTTTATATGAAGATATTAGAACATATTGTCATTTGGATAAGTAAGTCCAATGGACATATAAATTATGCATACATTATATGTTTGTATGTAATCATTATGCTGTATTTTACAAAACATGCTAGATGAAAAGCTATATTATATTGGCATCCACAAAATTCCATGGCAATCAATCAAACACATTTATTTTCAAGATCAGTATTCTTTTTTTTCTAATTGCATTTCACTATACTTATTTCAATCTCTCATCCTAATTTTTATCACTTTTTCCTAAAATATCTACATGGGTATTTTCATATTCCTTCAGAGTTTATTTCATCTTTGTGTCAACATGCAAAGAGTTTCTGAATTACTGACTATACTAAGCCCTGGGGTTTCATATCTATTCGATTGTAACACATTTTATTATCAATTTAATCTTCATAAGACTGACTTTCTTTTTACATTAACTGTGTGTCAGGCAATCTTTCAGGTGCTTTATGTGTTCATTCAGCTGATCATCAGTTGATCTATGAGATGCAGAGACTTCTCACAGTCATTTACGATTAGGAAATTAAAGCCCCCTAAACCTAAGTGCATTGTCTACGATTGCCCAGCTCATAGTGGAGGTGCCAGGACTCAGACCGAGGCCATGTGTTTCCAGGACTCATTTCTTTACTTATCATTGGTGCACTGATCAGAAGAAGCATCAGGTCTTCTGCTGGCTAAAACCAGAGGGTTTTTAGTTGCCAGGTGAAGGTTTTCACCCAAGATTTAATCTTTGATAGTAAGTAAAGTCACATGACATACAGATGGATTTTTCCAGGGACAAAAGAGGTATTTTGCTTGTGATGATAAACATGAGCCTATAGAAAGAATTACATCTAGGGCTCATTGCAGTCTGCCTGTTTCATGTGCATGCTGTACGATAGGCCAAAGAGGGCTACAAGCAGTAGACCTAAAACTTGTAATATCAAATGCCTATTTCCCAGTGAAACATTAAGGCCTGGAGAGAACTTTACATGATGGATGGGTATTCTTTCTCAGGTGAAAACAGGTAAGAATGAACAAAATACTAGTAATGCACTAACACTGGAAACTCCCTTGGTCCCACCTCAATATTGAATGTCTTTCAACTACATCCAGGACGATGGAGTGACTGTAAGTGAAATAAGCTGCCAGGATTTTCTACTTCACATATTTAGGACAAAAAGAAAATAGCTTATGACAATGCAATATTTTTACAAGAGCAAGGTAGAGGAAAATTCATCTAAAGAAACATGCTTCTTTTTTTATCTGGATTGACAAAATTTTTATAAGTAGTTTAAGATGATTCTCATACAAATGGTCTGAGATCACACATTTGAAAACGACTTTCTAGAAATGCATTCACTGATCTTGGCTCGTTTGATTTTCTTAATAATTCTTAGAAAGGGCCAAATAAATGCCTATATTGTATATAAATAAATGGCTTTCAGAAAGCTTACCATATCCTACAATATCCTACAAATCCTAAGAATTTGTATAAGAATTAGAAGGCAGTGTTAATATGTTGCCCAATTATTGTGTAGTCACACCCTACCAAACCAAGTGTTTGGGCAAGTTCTACATAAATCCCTGCTTTGTACTTACCTATTTATGTTTTAGTGTTATAAAATATTTTATAAATGCCGAATTTTGCACTCTGAAGATTTTAAGTAAGTCTCTTTCTTTCCATATGTAGGTATGCATATATATGGATATATGCTTGCTTATGTATACTTATATACATACATATTAACTTATAATTTTCTCATATACATATATGCTCAATTATATATATAGTATGTTGAGTATATTATATGCATACATGCATTTTCTAGGATAAAATATGCTCATACATAATAATCATATGAATTTAATATAATTATATATGTATGTATATAATGTATTGATTGTATTATATATGAATATATATACACTTTCTGCTTATACACATACATATATATGTATATATACACACATACATATACATATATGTATGTGTTAGGTATACACACACACACACACACTCACACACATATATATATACCCCAAATCAGCAATTATATTGCCTCAGCTTTCTGATTCATCTTATTGTTACTCACTCCGTTCTGCAAAACAAATAGTAATACTTCAGACATATTTACATAGTTATATTTACACAGATGTAAAAATGTTTGTATTTACTAATAGGTATATCATTGGTAGCATTTTTGTAATAGAAAATGATTTGAAATAAGCAATCAGTAGGGACTAGTTACATAAAATATGGTAAATACTTATTTCAGATCACATGAATATCTAAGAAAGCAAACAGCCACTCTTGGAACTAATATAGAATTATCTTCAAGTTATCTTACTAGGTGAAAAAAGTAGCAGAGAGACGTATGCTATCAAAAGAATATATTCCATACATTTCTAGAATGATCCCTCTGAATGTAGATTAGTGGTCGACTCCAGAGAGGTAAACCAGGGAACTGGTGTTCAGAAGTAAAATGAGATTTATTGTCAACTTGCTACTTTATGAAAACCTTTAAACTGTTAAACATGCATTTTTACCTGTTTTAAAGTAAATAAACAATTTTTTGAAAAACTAGGTAATAAGCACAAAAGCTAAATAGCTAAAACAGAGATCTTAATGTGTATAAACCAATATTTCCAAAACTAGTATTCTTAGAATACTGGTCCTGAATGATGCTCTGAAAGAAGATAACACAAAACTGCATCATCAAATACATGCAGAAATGCAAAGGAAATAGTCACCTCTTATTCATTATGAGCCCTGCATGTTATTATAGCTACTGATTAATCATTCCCTAAAGGAAATTCTTCAACTCTTTTTGTCCATAATTCAAAAATGTGTTTGACTTTACAGTCCTTTTTTTACAGAGCAGCTTTTCACATCCCAAGGCACCAGTTTTGACAAAGCTTGGAACTACTGTAACTATTTTTTATTTGATGAAAAAACATGGGAACAATTGTTGTCTAGAGTAATCAGTGGCATAGTGAAGCCAGATTGATTGAAAAGGTTCATAAAATTCAAGATATTCCCTTCAAAAAGCAGGAACAACAGGAATATTTCTCACATTCTTCAGGAAGACATTCCCAATTACATTGGGACTTTGATAATGTGTTGTTGTAACAAAAGGATTATGGTCATGCAGTCCGAAAAACAGAAAGCCAACACCAAGGAGTTCTCCAGTGTTACCCATTTAACCCAGGGACAAGGAAAGACAGCCTGATTTTCACTCAGCTACAAAAAGTTTTCCAAATAAAATCATCTGTTAAATTGGGTGAGATTATCCTGGTGAAATGGTTCTTAAAAACATCCAGTTGCGTTTCTTTAATTCTCTGTTTATTGGCCACCTGCTAATATATAATTTTCTTTCTTCAATGGGTTTTCCTATAAAGAACATATATCTTTTTCAGATGAAAGAACTTAGCTTTCAAACACCTCCATCTATTTTATTAATTAATCAGAATACTGAAGTAAGCAATGATATTTTCACATTTGAGGTTTTTGCTGAAAAGCACTAAGGGAAAACAGTACATTTTAAAACAACTATAAAAATATACATAAAACTAAAACATCATCCAATATTTCTTGATGACGTTTTTTATAGTAAAAATGTAGTTTCTTATCACATGTGGAAGTCTTTATAAATCATCAATGGAAGAAAAAAGTATTGAACTAAACAAAAAGGTATGTAGTAACCTAATTCCTGATATAGATAAAGCAGGGAAATTCAAAGTGAATTCCAAATATTTGGGAATTGAAACACATTCCAAATATTTGGACATTGAAAAATTTGAAATACTATGATTTAGGTTTCTAAGTTTTATATTCAGTAATTATATTAAGAAATAGTAAGCCTTCATTAATTTTGGCTTAATCATTTCAGTATAAACATCTGTAGTTTTGAAATATTATGTTTTTTCCCCAAAGAAAGATATTTTTTTCACTACCGAAATAGGTATGTAATAATCCAGATGGATGTTTTACTTGATATTGCGTAAATGCTAAAACCGATTAAGATACCTCCAAGAACAGAATACCCCCATTTTAAAGCCTCTAATTTTTTGATAAATTCTAAACTTGCCCTTTTCTTTTTTATTTAAATTTGTTGTTATTGTTTTTGTTTTGCTTCCACTTCTTATTTATTGGGTTCAACTACAGCAAAAGAGAAAAATATCACGGTTGGGAAGAAATTAATTTCCTTATCACAATTAGAGTTTTGTAGAGAAGGAAAAATAAGAAATGAGAAAACTAATTTTTCTGAGCCAAATGCATTTGCCATTTGTTTCTCTGGGAGGAAAATGTGTTCCCAGCCTGGGCAAATAAACCTTTGAAGACGAAATCACTCAAAGGGAGGGATAAAGTGGAAGAAGCCAGTTGATTGCTTACAAGCAGTCATCTGCAGTTTGCGTGTGTCTCTCACAACCTGGCTGAGAAGACCACATCCACCCTCTCCGGTCCAGGGGCATGCTTGCTCCCCACCCACCTTGTAATTACCTATTGATATGGAGATGGCTACTTCTCTCCATCCCTTGGAAACATCTATGGATATGGATATGCACTAAGGCCAGGCAAGAGATTCTGGAAATACTGCAATTTTACTCCATTGAGTGGAGCAAGATCAAGTCCTTCCTTACCAAGTCACGATTTTAAACCCTGAAAATACTATTTTTTTTCAGGATACTCTGCAGGGGACAAGATAACTAAGGAAGCAGAAACAACATATTTTAGATAAGAGAATGGTAAATTAATCCAGATTTTGTATTGTCTTCGCCAGCAGGAGTTGAAGAAATTTGAATTTGCAGGCATTGACAATTCAGAATGGTCACACATAAGAAAGTGTTGAGTTTTTTTTCTGAAGAACTTTCAGACAGTAGGTGGTCTTGTCAATCTTAAGCAAGCCAAAGATATCTAATTAGATCTGAGTCATCCATTTCCTATCACAGAACAATTTTGATCAGGGACAATGGTGGAGATAACTACAATCAGATCTAAACATGTATTTAGAAGCCACATCTGAATACTGGGGCAGAAACCCTTCTACTCACTGGATGACACGTTGAAATTAAATCATTTCCAAAGGAAAAGAAATATAGTTTGGTGTAAAGAAGTATAGTAAATCAATTAAGCACAGGGTTACAATATTCCCCTGCAGTATGAGTGGTAGATTATAATATATGTAAAATCAAATTCAGTCTTTCCCTCTAGGTCACTTTGCCACTGAGTTACCGAGTCTTTGTGAGCTTTTTTATAAAATGGACTGAATATCTATAATGTGATATCTATAATGTGATATTTTCCTAACAGGACACTTATGTTTTCAGAAAGTAATGTTATTCATTCTTCTTTTTGAATACACACAATCACAGGTATACATGTTCTTCTAAGTGAACTTTGATCCATATAGTTTACTTTTAGATATAATGATTTGTTTTAGCTCAGGTCTATATATGAAATAATTGCAGTAACTTATTTTCTAACCCTCACACATTTAAAATGTGATTTCTAGTTTCTAAATATATGGGAAATTTGAGGTTAACTTTTATTATATTTTCCAGTTTATCACATTGTAGTCAGAGAATATGCAATTTATCAATACCTTTTGTGGCCAAGAACATGGTCAGATTTTCTTGTGTGTGTGCCTAAATGAATATCCAGTCTTCATGTTAATTTTAAGTGGTGGTTGTTTACTTTCCCAAATTCTTCTACACCTCATGCCTGGAGGTGGAATCTGCAGGTGAGACTAAATGTCCTTTTTTGCCACTCACTGCCTTTTACTGTCCATTCTTTCTTTCACCATTATAAAACACTAATCTTTGTATCTCACCTACTACTCTCTTTTACTCCTTGAAGATGCTTAACACTTTGATCACTATCGATATCTCCAGAACAATTACTGTCATAGTTCTTTAAATGGTATCAGTATTGATTTTTCCGATTCCTTCCAATACTTTTGACCTTCAGTCCTGTGTCTTCTCCAATGATCATGCTCTCCTTTTCACCTCAATCATTAATTCCTATGGGCATACCCTTGACCTGTCCTTACATGTTTGTGCAGCTCACCCATCAGACTGCAACAATCTCACAGTTATCTTCAGTACACTGATCCAACCACATTTTCACTCCTTCTCACATCTCTATCGTTCTTGTCTTTCTTAGCTGAAACTCCACAGCCAGTCATTATAATCACTCCTTTTCATGCATCCTCACTCAATCTGCTTTACCCATTTTTTAACCTAAATAATAAAAATACACTTGTCATAAAAGTCCTCTCTTTATATACTCCATACAGGTGAATATCTGTGGCTTGCTCCACATAGGAGAAAATGGCAAGAGCAACTCAACATTGCCCGGTTTCACTTTAAAGTCATCATTACTAATCTAAAGTGAAACTTCTATGGGCCTATGATATTTTTCTTGCCCATTTGTTCTTCCACTCTAATCAATAACTTTTCATACTTCCTTTTCTCTCATTAAATCCAATATCTCTTCCCCATTCTCATTCAAAGCCAATGACCTTTCTTTCTATTTCACTGAGAAATACAAAGTAACTAGAAGAACATTTCTACAATCTTGTACCAGCAACTTTACACAAATGTCAAGGACGTTTTTCCATTACATTTTCTCCTGACCACCCTACAACATTAGTTTTTCTTTCTTTACTAGGTCAATACTAGTAAGAACAGATATGCTGTTATTTCTCTCATCAGGAAAAACACACACACATATGCATTTCTTTATCCCACTTTCCATTCTAACTAAAATCATTATTTCTTCATCTCTTAGAGTAAGACATGAAAAGATTTCATACGTTAGCATCCAATTTCTTTTCTAATTCTATTTTAAAAGAAGTAAATAGTATTTTTTCTAATCACTCTATCAAAATTGCTTATTATCAGGGTCACCCATGACTCTACATTTGGCATGTAATGATCAGTTCTAACTTAAAACCAATATTGACACAAGTAGTTACACTCTTATTGTAACAGTCCTTCTCACTGGTTTTGCAGTTATATTTTGACCTTTTTTTCTGGACCATGTATTAAATTGTACCCTGGCTTCCAGTGCTGTGGCAGAGATATTTCCCTTGTGGATAAGTGGTCTTTCTCTCTCTACATCTGCTATTATTAAGAAAGGAGAAAAACAGAAAAATTCTAAGTGGGCATGAAAAGAAGTTATGGGAAATTTTACTTGACTTCCTAAATAATCACTTTATTATATTTATTATATTTTTAACTAGTAAGCTTTTCAAGGGTTAGTTTCAAACGTTTGATTTGCATATAACCTTACAGGAATGTATTCATAATGAATAAAATGAGGGAAAACTCTGTTAATGTCATTTTTTTAAAGTGGTAAAACTTAGATGATAATAAAGAGTTTTTAGGTTAAAAATGTTTTAATCTTAAAAGTAAATTGAAAGAATGAAATGCATAAGTAGTTGACAGAAGTAAGTAAATATTTGATAATGGCTCAAAATTAAATGAAATTTAGGTACAGATTTTTATTTTGTACAGATATATTTTCCTCGAAAACATGTTAATAAGAAAAACAATAAAAATAACAAAACATTAATTGAACACAAAATTCTCAATGTACATATATCACATATCACAATGTGCATGATATCCCTGAGATTGTGCAACACATCTTTGCTGACTATTAACACTATGCTAAGTGTAGCATGTGTATTATTTTATTGAATAATGAAAATGTTACATGCACATAGTTTTTTTATCCCCCTTTTAGAGAGGAGCAATGTGAGATTTTAACAGAGAAGCAATTTGTAAAATTTTCCACAATTTGTAAGTGGAAAAGCCAGATTCCAGTCACATCAATAATGATTCAAACTGTTTCTATATTAAACTGCTTTAATAAGCCCAAAGCGATAATTTATCTTATCAAGCTATTAATTCTATGTATAAAATATATAGAAAACTGAATCAAATCCTAAAAATTTAACACCAAGGCAATTAGAACAGAAATCATAAAATTAAGTCCTTTAAAAATCTCATCTTAAATATTGCTATCGACTTACTTGATAGGTAGACATGAATAAATTTGTACACTAAGTTTGAATATATAACCCAGAATGGACTCCAGAACATGAAATATTTTGGAAACATGTTTTCTGAAGTCTCATTTAGGACTGCAGGGCAGGGAAGGGGATGGTAGCTGGAATGTGATGGACTCACTGAATTGAGGAGGGTCCTCTTGGCACTCAGGAAGTCCACAGCTGCTGGAAATTACAAGACAGAGGTCCAGAGAGGAAGGAGCTATGAAGAATAAATTCACATGAGGGCCTCTTGCATGTTCGATGACTACTAAGACATGCATAGATTCAGTGAAATTCCAGGAGGTTAGGTAAGTCCGGGAAATGTGAGCTGAACAGTTTCCAAATCTTAAACAGGGCTGGGAATTATTTTTAATTCCTGCCAGCTAGAAAAGAGCAGTCCTTAACATTCATTTTAGGCCTGTAGTAGAGATTCTAGAAGGGCTACACCTCAGGAGTGGTTAAAACGATCTCTAGAATCAAGGCTATTCCGCATCCACACTAATGAATATTTTTTAACAGCCTTACAAGGGAAAAGAAAATGGAACTAATTCAACTGACTAGTTGGAACAAAAACCAATACTCTTTAAAGGAAGATATTAAAATCCTCATAAAAATACTGTGTATTTTTGGAAATTACAAGCTTAGCATCAATTAAAAAATTACTGGACAGACAAGAAGCAATAAAATGTAACAATGTTTAGGAAATGAATAAATTTAAGGTAATCCAGAAATGAGAGGGAGGATGGACTGAGTGGACTAAAATGTTAAAACGGTTATTATAAAAAAGCATTTTCTTACTGATGGACATTTAGGGTTTTGTTTTTGTTTCTTAATGCTACTGTCTTTTTGTACACATATTCAAAATATTCTGTGTGTCTGTGTGAATAAAACTGTCATATTCTTGTATTATAAAGTAGTATCTATTTACTAGATACCATACTATTGATATCCAAAAGGTTTATTCTAATTATCTCATGGTTTTTAAAGGTCTAGGAATGGCAGGGAGGGCCGCAAAGTGCAATCTGTATATCTTTGATTTTTGTCCACTTGGGGTTTGTTTTCTGGATTAAATGTCATGGGAGTATTTTTATATGTACAAGTAGGTAAGATTTTGGATCATAGTAGTTAATTATTAAGACTAATATTTATTGTCATCCTATAGAGCATAATTTTACTTTTGTTTGCCAAATAGCTGTTCTGATGTATTTCATGATTTTTATTAAAGAATGAATGGGGCAATGTGTATACCTTTATGTATATCTGAAAAGGTTTTCTTCTGGATTAAACTCCGTAAGAATGTTTTCATATGGAGCTAAATACAAATTGTTAAGATTTTAGACCATAGCAGTTAACATTTATAACTTATGATACAGAAGTATTCTAATTTTCTAGAAGCTATCTTAACTTGAAAGATATATTGAACACAATATAATGTTCTGTTATTTTTTAATAAGGATAGCATTCTGAATCTTGTTTACTGTAGATGATTTATGCATTTACAAGCAAATGTTTACCCCTGCAATAAAACTGTATCTTGGGATATTAAAACTAGGAGTTAATTATTATATGTTGGCTAGAAATCCAACAAGCTCATTACAATAGGTAAATCTTCAAATTTATGTTCTGTAAGCAGCGGAACAGAAAAAAACACGTAAGACCACAAAAAAAATGTATCTGTAAAGACAAATCATCTTCAGTTATCCCTCTTTCATTAGTCGTCCCTTACCTTTCACACACTCAAAATATATACATTTTCTTCTTCTGTAAAAAATGACAGCTTTTACAAAATACACTTTGAAAAGCCTTCTTTTGGGATGCATTTATAGTGAATCATTATTTCCTCTCTTTAGAGTTTTAAATATCAGCTATCAATTGAATGAACACAATACAACTATCATTGCTAAGACAAGTACACAACCAAAAATATAATGCTTATCCAAGGTGCTTAAAATAAAAAGAAATGTCTGTGTTTGGCCTGTTATTATCTAGGCAGTCATAATGCATTTAAAGGCTTCTTGGGAACTCAGCTTAGAAACATGAAAAGAAATATTCAATGATATTCTGCATTATTGTATAAAAAAGTATAATTTCTAAAACTTAGGTATATCATCTATGCAAATATTAGAGCCATTTTTAAAGGTTGTATATATATATTTATTGATAATGTACAAACTTACTGAATAAAATATGGACATTTTCTCCAATATTAGTATAGTATGAATAATCTAATAAATGGGCATATTAGATAGAAAACAATTTATCACCAACTTTTGAGTTTTTGTAATAGGACATATTACTTTAGATATAATGGGTGACAATTGGGCAGATAAGATAGACTTTTTGTAGGAATGACATACTCAGGGAAAAGGTAAGTCATTGTCTGCCTATATACGTCATTGACATTGAATGCTGGTTATCATCCAATATCTGTTTCACTTATTCTTCCAACTTTTTTGGCATATGGTTTCTTAGACTAAAAAAAAAAATCCCCATTTCCTTTACAGCTAGGTACCATCAGGATAGTGTAAAGTTACAATATACAAAAGCCCCTTATTTTACAGAAGAGTAATATATTGGCATTCTGCTTCAATCTATTAATTTATGATTCCCAGTTTAATATTGTAGTTGTTGCCTTTCCCCCATTTGCTGAGTCCTTGGGCATTAAGGGGTTGTTATCAAGGGGAAGGGAAGCAAATATTCAGACCTTGAAGCAGAAAAGTGCCTGAAATTCTCAAGCAAGAGCACAGAAGTTCAGCATAATCGGAGCAGAATAATCTGAGGGAGAACGATGCAGAATGAGATTAGAAAACCGTCAGGCCCTTTTGGACCATTGTAAAGACTTTCAGAATCCTGAGATGAAAAGCCATTGGAGGGCTCTGAGCACAGAAATAAACTTCTGAATTGCTTTTTTTTTAAACAAAGAATAAGGATTTATTTGAAGACTGTTATAGAATTTCTAGTTATTGGACTCTAATTTAAAAATATTTAAATTGTGATTAAAATACATACAATATAAAAATTACCATCTTAATCATTTTCAAGTGTACAGTTTTTAGTGTTAAGTATATTCACAGTATTGTGCAACCAATCTCCAGAACTTTTGCATTTTGCAAAACTGAAACTCTGTATCCATTAAACAGTAACTCCTCATTATCTCATTCTTCCCAGACCATGGCAACTCCCGTTCTGCTTTCTGTTTCTTCAAGTATGACTACTCTTGATACCTCAGGTAGTAGAACCATAGTGTTTGTCTATTTGTGATTGGCTTCTTTCACATATTTTTTGTCTTTTCATCCATTGATAGACATTTGGGGTGCTTCCATCTTTGGGCTATTGTGAATGATGATTCTATAAACATGGCTATACAGACATCTCTTTGAGACACAGCTTTCAATTATCTTTGGATGTACACCCAGAAATGGAATTCTGGATTATATGGTAATTTAATTTTTGACTTTTGAGGTTGCCATACTACTGTTCATAGTGGTTACACCATTTTACATTCCAAATAATACTGCACAAAGGTTCCAGTTTCTCCACATCATCACCTACTCATTATTTTCTGATTTTACTTTTTTGTTTGATTTTTAAATAGTAGCTGTCTTAATGGTGTGAAGAATTACCATATAATAGAGTTACTCTGGCTGCTTCAGGGACAGAAGAGGGAAGAAACAAGAAATGTGTTTGTATCATAATCAATTTACACATACACACATACACACACACATCTGAAAGAATGTATACCCTTTCTACATGAAGTGTGCTCTGATTTATTTCATTTTATTCTAGTTCACTGTATTTTATTTTAAAAGAATTAGAAATGATTTTTTGACCTACAAATGGATCTCCACCTGCAACTGTAAAATTACTGTTTAGCCTATGAGAGCAGTTTAGCATAGTATTTAAGAGCTAACTCTGGAAGCAGACTGCTGGTATTGACTTTGGGCTTCTCCACTTACAAGATACGTATCTTTGATCAAGTTACTTAAACTTGCTATGATTCTTTTTCCTCATCTGAAAAGCAGGAATAATAGTAGTATTTGCCTCATACAGATTTTTTTAAAGGTTAAGTTAATTAGCACAGGAAATCACTTAGAACATTGTTTGGCATATAAGAAGGACATACGCAGTGGTTGCTTTATTAATAAACTATTATTATTACTATTAGTATTATTTTATTAGTGATATTACCTTTCACCTTTGGAGAAGCATTCAGGAACTTGAATGCTGGTAGAGGAAATACAAAACATGAGAACTATAGTGGACATATGACAACAAAATTTAAGGTGCTCATATTATGACTTACATGATTATTGCTATCTAAAACACTGGGCTAGGTCTAACAATATAGAAAAACAAAACTGTCTGAGAGTCATTATTGCTAACTGATTACTCCTGGTGTAGATATAATCATTAATTTAGGACAGCAAATAAATCTGCCTAACAAATGTAGCTCTGACACTTAGAAGTCAGAGTTTTAATTTTATTAATTAAACACTTACAGGGCCTATCCACACTAAAACTAATGTTATGACATGAAATCTCATTATTGAGATTTAAGACAAATCATTAATGAAATGTGTGTGTGTGTACATACATAAATACATACACATACATATATTAGGAAATCTTTGCATATATATTTATATACATATATATGTATATGTATTTTAAACAATCTTTGCAATTGCACTAATGCACTCATAGATATGCAACAGTGCTTCCTTTCTTTGAAATATTCATTGGAATCTACTATTTTTTCTTAAGTAAAAAAAACAGACTTAACAGAAATTTCTAATATCTAATTAACTAAAAAAAAGAACTTAAAAGAAATTTCTAATATTTAACTAACTGGTACAAAGTGATTTAGGTATGAAGTGATTTATCTTGTCACATTGTTTCATACTCAAGAGAGTTTCTACATTAGTAGTTTTCCAGAAGAATGTTAGTGAATTGGCAGGGCTATTAAAATTCTTTGCTCCTAAAATTTGATAAAAACTCCTACAAATACTTTCACCCCTTAATTAATAATTTTAACTTGCTTTCACTATAATAATTGTTATTGAATTTCTGTTTAAGGTGTCTGCATATTATAATGACTATGTTCTGTTTCTTATTCACAAAATGCGATAGCAATTATCAACCATAATAAATACTGTTTAATTAATTTTATAACATCCTTTACTATTCAGGCACTCTGCTATCTATTTGGAGTAAGGGGGCAGTTGGTAAATAGTATTGGAAAAGTAAGAAGAGGCATGATGGTGTATTGACATGTCAACTTAACTAATCAAATGCTAATCTAGTGCTGTGAAGATATTCTGTAGATTAAAATGCAGGACCAATTGATTTTAAGTAAGGGAGATCATCCTAACTAAACAATTCTTGATCTTTTGGGCCTGGTCCAATTAGTTGAAAGGCTTTAAGATCAGGGTTGATTCTTCCATGATGAGGATGAAAATCTACCCATGGACAGCAGCTTCCACTTGCTCTTAAGAATTCTAGTCAGTCCTTCATGCTTTACTTATTTCCAACTAACCTAGACAGCCCTTACAATCCCATTAGCCAATTTCTTGCAATAAATCTTTTAATATGTATCTCCTACTGCTTCTTCATCTCTGTTTGAACCCTGGCTGATACAGAGTTACTTTATAGTTGCTTTGCCAGATATTAAAGCATATTTTAAAGTTACAATTATCAAAATGATGTGTTATCATTACAAGAATCAATAGATGGATCAGTGGAGGGTAGTCAATGATATATAAATATAAGACATGAAAAAGTGGAAGTCTAAATCAGTACAATATAACAACACTATTTTTTATCTGTCAGAAATATTCTTAAATGCTATAATAGTGTCATGTAAATATAATCATATAAAAGGAAAAGAAAAAAAGAATGACAGTAGGAAAAGGTTGTCCATTTTATTATTTTTAGTATTTAAAAAAATTTAGTAGTGAAAAATTTCTTCACAGAAAACCCAGTGGAAATAGTAAAGTTCAGCTATTTTTTTGAAGCCAAAAAATTTCTTCACAGAAAACCCAGTGGAAATAGTAAAAGTTCAGCTATTTTTTTGAAGCCAATTTATCAAGCCTCAAAACCCACTACCTCCCAGGTGTTCTCTAAGGAGATGCATATGAAACATTATCTTCATCAAGGCCATTTGGTCAATGAAAGCAATTGTAGTTTAATAAAGCACGTTGCTTGCCCTCTTTATATCTGCACTTTCTCTAGATACTATATTCTGCCAAATACTCTTTATCTTGATGGAAAATACTAACATATTCATTTGTTCTGATTTCTTTCCCATTATTCCATTTACATCATTTAAAATGAATACTAACCTTGTATTCAACTCAAATCTCTGAATCCTTTCAGCTAATAAACATACCTTCCTCTTCTTTGGTTCACTAAATACAAATATATTTCTTTCCTTGACAGTAGTTTTATGAACAATAGCCATCCATAAGAGAAAAACAAGTATCTGGATAAAAAGTGCTAATAAGTTTAGTCTACACACTAACAAATTAGTGGCCCAATTGCTAAGTGTTACCAAATATTAGCAATTAAACAATGCTGACAAAAATACATGTAGTCCATCATTATAGAAAGAACATTCCAAATAATTATGTGATTTGTTTTAAGTTGAAGAATTCATAATTCACACAGTTAATATTTAAACTCACAGGAACTGGAAATTCAGTATCAGCAGCATGATAATGTAAGTTTAATTTTTAAATATTAAGTTTCCATTAAATATTTAAGATTTATGCCAAAAAGAATAGAAGTATACACTTAAAGTTTCATAAAATATTTTCACATCTAATATCTATTGTATCAAAGCTAATAATTAACTATTAAATGCAGATATTTAAGATATAATAGCATATCAGAAATTTCCTTTGTATATTAATATGTACTATCTAAAGAGAAACATAAGATCTGTGTGAAGCCATGTCTTTATATTCAGTGCCTTAATATTTTGCCTATTTAGGAATCTGTCTTTTGTTGTGAATTGTTTTAATCAATATTAAAATAGTTTGAATTAATAAATTAGACTCAACTGTCTAACTATTTAAAATTTTTTCCTTTGTCTTTACTAAATTCAATCGCTTTAAACCATTGTTGTCAAGGTTACCGTACTTTCAAGGTTACCTACTTTCTGTTGTTAGAGAAAAAAATAGATTAATCAGAATTTAATCTTACTTAATCTCCCAGTAATATTTGACCTTGCTGATTTCTGTTTTATTTTTTTTAACTACAAAATTACCACATCAAAATAGAAAAGAATTCAAATAATGTAGACGTGTCTGAACTATCAATTGAGGGGCATCACCTCTTTCCATCCGCCCGGGAGAGCTAACCACAGTATCAGTGTGATGTGTGAACACAGTCCATAACTTTCAGGTATATGTTCATACTCACCCAAATGTACCAAGTCAATAGAAGTGTTAAAAATATCTAAAATAACTTGGTGAACACAATGCCATTGTAAGAACTAATAAGCAAATATGAAATTGGCAATAATTTGGAGATGCCCTTGAGAGAAGACTCAATGCTTAAATTGTTCATTTTTGGCTGACTGTTGCTTTGATCAACTACTGTACCACTTCCCAGCTCAGCTGAGCTCCTGACAAATGGGAATTCAAGGTTGAGGCAAAAATCTGCTTATACCATGGAAGGAAACTGACAAAGTCCTGTAGGCATTCTGTTGCTCTGGGCTTGCAGAGTGTGGGAGAATAAATTCTACCAGCAGAGGTAAAAAGAAATGAATCAACAAATGTTTGCAGAAAGCAGCAGCATAAGGTGAAATAAAAAATTACATAGAAGACTTTACATGAAAAAGGACTAAACTAGAAACTGACGTTAAGATACATGTAATGAATATTCTCAGAAATATATGTGGACAGGATGTGAATAAATTACATAGACAAATACATCATACAGGACAAATGGACAAGAAGGCAGAGAAACTGAGAGATAAGCAAAGATATATACAAACTGTCAATATATATTTGGTAAAAATTCCTGCAGGAAAAAAAAGAAGCAGATGCAAAATAATGGAAGAAATAATAGAAGGGTATTTTAGTGAAAAGCAATCTTACATACTTTTTATGTAAGGACATTTTCCATTTCCTGTCTAGAAAGTTTTGACCTAATCCAGTATCACAAAGATGTTCTTCTATGATTCTTTTTAGAAGTTTTGTGGTTTTAACTCTAATGTTTGAGCCTTTGATCCATTTTAATTGTTGTGTATGGTATGAAATTAAGCATTATGTTTTGTGTTTTCTTTTTTGCATATAGATATCCAGTTGCTCCAGGACCATTTGTTGAAAAGGCTGTCCTTTTCTCATTGAATTAACTTGGCATACAAATCAATTGGCCAATTGGCCGTATTCTGTGTCTAGACTCAGTTCTCTTCTACCTTTATATAGGCCTATTTTTATGCCAATACCAAATTGTCTTGACTACAATAGGAAACTACATTTATTTTCCAGCTCCTGATGAACTGTTTGTTCACATTTTCCCATAAATTGGCTCTTGTATCTCCTTTTTTATGTATATCTTAAAATTTTTATGCATGCTTTTTTGGATCATTAATGTTTTTCTTTTTAATGTGTAAAAAACATACTTTATCCTTTTTTCTACATTTCCCATTTGCAATTGCATTTAATTTTGTTTCTGATCTTCTACTTTTAGTTTTGAAGGCTTAAAAACACTGTATTTTCTTTTATAATTTTTTCACCATTGTTGTGCTTAGGTAGTTCTTCCCAGCCACTAACCTGTTTATTATGCATTTGTTTTTCTAGTGTTTTAAATTTTTATTTTTCTGCTTTACATTTCATTCTCTATTTTTAAAGTTTTTAGTCAATCTTGTTTGCATATGGCCTCAGTCTGTCTTGTATGACTTTCCTGAGAGTTTTTCCATATTGAACTATAAAAGAATCTCTTTTTCTTGTTAAATGCTAATGTCATAGGGGTTGTGCTCCCACAGGTGGCAATAGATTTTTTCCTGCCACATGGGAAGATTCCGTTAGAGAAGGATGTCAGCACACAAATAGGAGATAGTCTGAGTAGCATTGTCCTATGGCTCTGAGCTCAAATTACAGCTTGTAATTCTATACATATATGTCTAGGAATATCTCTATAAAAATGTATTTATCTTCCTTCCTAAATTTCAATCCACAAAGTCAGGGACATGTCTATTTTATTCTCTGGACAGGCCTGGAATAGAAAAGGTATATACAACTATTTGTGGAATGGAAAATTAAAGTATCTGCAATTTGGATACATGAACCAATATCTTCCTTCTTTTGTTTACTGTTAACTTGTATTTTAGTCACTTTAACTAAAGCATGTTTGTAGTATCTTCCTCCTCTCTTCAGGATAGTAACTCTTCTCCCTTATTTTGAAATTATTTGGAATAAATGCAGTGGTTTTGTTTTGGTTTGGTTTTGCTTTGCTTTAGCTTATCATCTCTTAGATGGAAAGAGCTCTTTGTAAACAAAATCTTTCAGGAGCTGGAGTGAATGTAACATCTCACTCGGTGCTCTAAACTTCAGAGAGATGTTTTCTTCTAGCATCTAGTACATCAATCTATTGTGATTGTACAGCAATAAAATATATCCACTTCTATCTCTAATGCATCAGAGTTGATGAAAAACAGTGATTTCTGCATGCATCGTTACCAAGGCTTTTTGCTACCCCGCTTCAGCAAGTATTTCTTACTTATGAACTGCATTTTCTAGAATCCAAAGGCATATCACTCATTTCTTCCTTGTACTGTTTCCTGACATACTTTTTCTTTTCTGATATTAAAGGAGGTTCACTTTAGATGAAGTGAAGACACATGAAAGAATATTCCTTGGGTAGAAGGATAGTCAGAACACCCACGAGCATTCTCCGCACCGAGGCATCATGAACAGATTTAGCCAATGTGGATCCATGTCAGGCAGTTCATTCTCATCACCAGAAATCATTTCTGCCCTGCATCCTGCCCAGCTACCCATAACATAAAATATTCTAGGCACACCACTGAGGACGGGAGGACAAATTATGTGTGGATGGTTTCCAGTCATTTGATGTCTAATGACCAGGATATTAAGAATGAGGTGAGAAATGTTAGTCAAAAAGGAAAAACAGAACAATTTTTCCATAAGACAGAATACCCACAGTGGAAAAGAGAAGGGTAAAAACACTCCACCACTGCAATTCCATTTGGGAGAGCCACGGAAGCTGCTTGCTGATCTCTGAGGGATATGGACAGGTTTTTTTTAGTTTTTTTGGTAGCTCCACTTACAATTTTTTTCTAAATTTTCTGGAATTTAGTCTTTCAATGCATGATTTTCTATTCCATCCTTGTTTTAATTTTAAAATGGTAATGTGAGGGTTTTGAAGGATATACAATTCATAAGTCTTACAAATATTCCTATAATTCACAGTCTAAGATACTACATAACATTGCTTTGAAATGATTAAATATTTGCCATCATTAAATGCTCCAAAAAGCAAGCTCCAAAAAAGTGGAGCCCTCACATTAAATAGTATATCAAACAACACAGTACAAGTTAAGCCCACTGTGTTCAAAATGGTGTTGTTAGTAAGTGCATTAAATAAAATTATCACACACCATCCCTGATGTAAGATTTATGATTGTATTATTATTTTGTTTTTTGAATTCCCCAAAAAGAATTTATTTATTGGCTCCTGAAAGGTGAGAACTTACATAACAGAATCATTTTTTTTTCTAACGTATACATTTCAAAGGCAACCAAGAAAATATGGCTTTGTTTCAGTTATCATTGTTATTGCTAATTTTTAAGATTTTGAAGCTTTAAGGAGAAGTTTGCCATTTTCTGATAGGTAGAAAATATCTGATGAAGCATGCCTTTCTCACTAGAAAATAACTTTTTTATTAAAAAAGAATACTGATTTTTAAGAATCTAAGTACAAGGATCCTGCCTATTCCTCAGGATTGGCTCTGACTCCACCTCTTTCTTTCATGGAAGATACACGGAAAAAAGTTTATACTCTTTACTTCACTCCTATTCAGCTTTCAGAAAACCAGCATTCCTTGGGCGACTACACTGTAGGAATGAATACAGGGTTGCATTTCATATGCTGGTTAGCTTTTCTAATGTGTAAACAAATGATAATAAACATTGCCACAGAGGTTATTAGAGTGGTAATTATTATCACTTACTCCTCAATCCTTTGGTATCTGACTTTTGCTCCACTCCACTGCAGAACAATCTCATGTAATGATATCAAAAATTTATGATTAATAGGATCCAGCTGTATCTTCTTCACCTTTCCCCTTTGTGGGTTTTCTGCAGCCTCTGACAAGTATTGACTCTAAGGCACAGCATTAAAGATGAGCAGCATGGATGACAATTGCATTCATCTCTCTTTAAAAGGATCCCCATAACAGCAGTACTATGTTCTCCAGTATTAAACAGGGTTGCTCACAGCTCCGTATTTCCTGCCTCCTGTGTCCTGTGTCCTCTTTTCCCCCTGCATATTCATGATGGGGCTCTTGCCTGTGACTTTCACTCTGATGTGGGAGTACCTAGGTTCTTCCTTTTTCAGCGATGGTTGCTGTGCCTATTTGAATACTGCAGGTTTGAGCATCTCCATCTCCTTCACCAACAACCTCTTTGGATGAGTTCAAAGTTCGCTTTATATTGACGCCTGGATCTCCAGCCATAACATATCCATTTTACATTCTAAATATGTTTTTCCAACTGTCTGCAATTGGTTTCATCATGAAAGGGTTTGTGGTCATTTCAATGCTAAAGTAAAGGTATTTCTCCCATATGTGTGAATTCATAATGCATCCCATTATGTGCCTTTAAAGCTCTTCCTTTGGTTTCTTCAATTCCAGTTGCTGAATTTGAGGAAACATAAATATCCCCATCGTCTGGCCATTTTTAAAAGTCAATTTCTTATTTCTGCCTCAGAGACATCTGTTCCCAACCTGCCATGCTGTTTTCAGGTCAGTTTCTATGCAGCAGGGTAGGAAAGAGTAAAGAACAGATACAAAGATTAAACTGATGATATCTACATTTTTTCTTGGCCAAGACTTTCAATTAAGTTCTCCCCCACCCTGCTTTTTTTTAACTATACCTCGTTTACAGTAGGAGTATACCCTGCTTAGAGGTTCAAAGACTTTATCTTGAATAGAGCTTTCATAAAACAGCTTCATGAATAACATGCTCTATTCTGATAGACAGCTTTTTTCCAGCTTATACATGATAAGGCCTAAGGAAATAGAATAAGTAAGAAATGGAGATATTGATAACCTGTTCTCAAAAAGTTTGCAGGAATGGGTATGGTAAGAAAATTTACCACTTACCACAGTGTTTCAGGAGAAAAGAGACAAAAAAACTTTAAGAAATAAAATGGCTTTTAATTTTTTAAGTCAGTTTAGAAACTCACTAATATATTTACTCATTTATTTTAAAACAACACTTGTTAAGTAACTGTTTCAGGAAGACAGCATCTGTAACTAACAGACATTTGCAAAATTTAAGGAAAAAGTAATTAAATGCTTTATTAATAGGCTAGTATTAAGAACTGCTGTATAGAATGCTGATTTCCCTCTGCATGCTTAATATTTGGGGACATAAAGGGACATCATGGGCCATAAAGAACAGCAGAATAGAAACTCAGAGCTTCTTCCTTAGAGTAGTAGATACAGACAAAGGATTAACCATCACACATGTGACTAGAAGGGAGTGATCAATTCACAGTCAGCCTATCATATGAAAAAAGGAGGAATTCAATGGCAACTATGAGACCTTTAGGATATACCAATAGGAATTTATTTTGAAAAACAGAAGAATGTCTAAAGATAAAAGTTTGTATTATCAGTCCAAACTAAAGGAAAATAAACGTGAGAAAAATTTTTTTTAAGTTGGAGTAATATATAGAAAAAAGGAAAGCACAAATGTATAATTAAAAAGAATATCTACAACTGAGGGTTAAAACTCTATTAACTGGCTTATAGAATATTGAGTCAATGATGTCAAGGAAATATATAAGAAACCTACTTAGAATTCATATCGAAAAAATGACCAATGAAGACACAAAATAACAAGAAAGATAGAGGTTAATAATTCAACATAAATACACTCAAGCATCCTTAAAAAAACAGACATATGGCTAAGAAATGATAATCAAAGAAATAATAGAGGGATGCTCTCTTATTCCTCCTGAGATGAAAAAAATCAGGAATTAAATAATGAGAGAACTCACCATACACCTAAAAAGCAAAAATATCTAGAACCTCTAATGCAGACTTCACCCAACAGCTATTGTTTCAGACATACACCCCCAAATCCCAGGGGCATATAGCAAAAAGAAAACTTTTCTTGTGCCTCTATGGACCCATTGGTGCAGCTCTGTGATCTCAACGGGGGTCACTCACATATCTGGGAGTCAGGAGGGAGATGGCTGATCCATGCAGGGCTTGGCAGGGTGGCCCCGCTTCAAGCTGCCGGCCTGGCCATGGCAGGTCTGTTCCTTATCTCATTCTGAGCCCCAGGCTGAAGATGCTGTCCTGGGATTCTCATCAATAGCAAAGACACGAAGGGCCAGTCCAAACACATGTGCCCACATCGAAGCCCTGTTTGGTTACCCCTCTTAACATTATACCTACCAAAGTGAATCCCATGGTTGAGCTACTTTAAGGAAATTTTGTAAGCAAATCAGGTCTTATCTAGTGAAAAGAACTGCCATCTCTTAGAGGAACACTAAGTTTTAAAAAAAAGTTAAGTCAGTAGCAACTAGAAGGATGCCTATGCTGTTCCTTGCAGAGATGAAAGACACGTATCCATGTATTCGTGCATTCACTTAGTAACAAGTTAATTTTTAGGTAGTTCCTATTCAATCTTACTTTAAATATAATCTGTAAAGTATTACTAATCAAAGAATGTGGTTTGAATTTTGTCCTCACTGAGCAAGAGGAAAACCTTTAGTTCTGTTGCCTTTTTTATTCTAATAACATATTATTTCTCCTTTTGGCACTGATTCACTTAGTGATTCATTCTAAATATAAAAGCGTGCCCTTTGACTTTGGTGAGATTTAGAATTACATCACCTCTATGATTCATTGCTCATCTCTAGAAGAAGGTAGGTAACAGTTAAATCACTGTCAAAGTAAGAAGCCTAAAGGCTTCTTTTCCAGCTTTCACAAAGTATAAGAGAGCTGACCTGCTAATGAAACAACATTTACATAACAATCCTCATGTCTCTTCTGAGTGTTTCCAATACATCAAATTTAATAGCATTACAAAATAAAAAGTACCATCAGAAGAAAGCATGTTAGGAATTCCAACTGTGAGATTGCAATTGTGTGTGTGTGTGTGTTTTCTTTGCTTATAGTAATTGTTGCAGATGGGTAGACAAATACCACAAATCTTTAAAAGCAATAACTTGTAGAAAGTATGCATTAGAAGAGGAGATGTAGGGAAAAAACTCTTGTGTGCTGTTTGTGGAATTTCAACTGGTGTAGCCATTCTGCACTGACATCTGACAGTGCTTAGTGAAATTAAGTGTGAACTGTTTTTATTTGAATACGGCGTTACAAAATTTAAAAAAGAAGTGGAGGTGAAGGAGGGTTGCATTTTATCAATCAGAAATAAAATACATTATATCAAATGAGCAAAATGATTGTATTCCAAAATAAACACGTCATTCCTGAAACTCTAGTTATTGTAGCCGCTCTTTATATGTACAACAGATAGTAATAAAAATTGTCCATAAGCGAAATAAATAATATTTGAGGTTCTTTAATGAACGCCGAGTTGGAGACAGTAATAAGATGGATAAGGAGATTGTGGACCAAGGGCTCGATAGGAAAATTTTTTAAACTATTGAGCCCAAATGCACAAGTATCTTGAACAAGGTATATTCTGATAAAGATCAAATTTTTTACTGATGTATACTGCCTCACCTGTTCGACTAGACACCCTGACATAAAGTCACAAGCTCAAATTCATACATGGGTCAAGCTGCTAGCTGAGCTGAGTGAAGCCCCTTGAATGCTAAGAACACAAGAACACAAGGCCCCTCGCAAGGCACGGTTGCTACTCAGAGCACTGTTTTTGCCACAGAGGGAAAAAAATCCAGTGTGTCAGGTTTTGAGTTTTTCAATAAACTATAGAGACAAAAGTGCTTGCCTGTATCTCTTTATTCTTACATGTATTTGGCTTTATCTTAAGAATTCAAAACCAAAGAGTTAAGTTAGCAAAATTATTCAATATATGATATTCAGTTATAATCAATTGTATAAATCTCAGTTCTTGCTTTATTTATGCTTTATTTTTATATTTCATTGTATTTCACTTTTAATCTAGTTTATTTCATTTCATTTTTTAATCCCCTTCCCTCTTACTCTGGGCCTGCATTCCTTTCCATTCGTTATGTACTCCTCTGTTTCAGTATACGGCTGTGGTGTGTGTTACAGAATATTGAATATTTATAAAATGTGTAATGCAATTTTCTGTATTTTTTTTAAAAATCACCTTAAGTGGTATTGAGTTATTGATAATTTTTAACATTTTAAACTCAAAATTACATTTTTAATCCACATTAGTACTCCTTTGAAGCACCATCTATGTTTTAGTCATATATCTCTATTGGTAGTGTTACGGGATAAATTAAGGCCCCCAAAAGATGTGTGGGAGTCCTAAGCCCCAGTACCTCAGAGTGTGACTTCACTTGGAAATCAAGCTGTTGCATATTTAACCAAGTCAGGGTGAGAGCATTAGGGTGAGCTCTAATCCAGTATGTTTGATACCCTTATAAAAATGGGAAATTTGGACGCAGGGACAGATGTGCACATGGAGAACATCAGGTGGTGACAAAGCAAGAGACGTGGTGCTCCTACAAGCCAAGGAACCCACCGATTACCTGCAACTGCCACATAGGACAGATTCTTCCTCATAATCCTCACAAGTAACCAACCTTGCTAACACCTTGATCTGTGGGCTTCTGGCTCTGGAATTGTGAGATGATGCATTTCTGTTACGTAAGCCACGCAGTTAGTGGTACTTTACTACAGCAGCCTTAGCAAACTAATACAGGTAGCCAGTTAGACTGTCTGCAGATCCCACTGGGATCTAATGCTCTGATAAATATATTCATGTATGTCTCTCTAAGGATGTGTGATAACGTTTCTGAGTTATATGTCATGAAGTAGGATAGCTGCATCATGTGGTATTTACATGGTAATTTCATTAAATACTGCCAGGTTTCTCTGCAGAAATGCCCTACCAGTTTACACATGCATCACAGTACAGTAAAAGTGTCCGTGGTACCCTTCCTAAGCATTTCTTAGGTTTGTCAAGACTGTTGGCTTGTGCTTTTAACCTGCGCTACATTTCCCCCTTTCGGGAATTATCTATTCACAACACTGAGCCTTTTTCTAATTGAAGAGTAGGATGATTCTTTTCCTCAAATATTCAGAACCTGCATTGATAATTTCTCCCACTCTTTTGCTCTTTCTAATTTTTTATGTCATCTCTTGATGAACAGAAACTTTCAGGCTTATTTTCCATTAGAGAAGTTGCATCATCTTTTCCTTTATGGCGTGTGCTTACAATGTGTAGGTTAAAATTTTCTACCTGTCTGAAAATAATAGCATTACCCATCCTCAAATCTGCTTCAAAACTTTTTTTTAACAATTCGTATTTTAATAATTCACATAAAAGACCAAGCTAGAAACAACCATCATGCCCAGTAATAGGGGACTGGTTAAGTAAATTACATCCACAAGATTGAATATGTCTCAGCCATCATATTACATATTACCATAGGAGATGGTGATAGCACATTGCTATGAAAAGAGTACATTATAAAACAGAACATTGTACAATATCATTTTTGTAAGAAAAAGAGTACATATACTCAGATATGTATAAATATTGAATGAAAGAGCATAATCTAAAATATTAACCACAATCACTTGAGGTCATTGGGTTAGTGAAACTATGGATACTCTTCTTTGCCTTTTTCTTTGTATTCAAAGAATTTTGAATGGAAAGTGTATGCATAATATATATACAAAAAAGCACACACATTATATGTGTGTTACATGGTGCATTTTTTTTTTTGAGAGGGCATCTCTCATATTTATCGACCAAATGGTTGTTAACAACAATAAAATTCTGTATAGGGGAGTCAATGCTCAATGCACAATCATTAATCCACCCCAAGCCTAATTCTCATCAGTCTCCAATCTTCTGAAGCATAACGAACAAGTTCTTACATGGTGAACAAATTCTTACATAGTGAATAAATTCTTACATGGTGAACAGTACAAGGGCAGTCATCACAGAAACTTTCTGTTTTGATCACGCATTATGAACTATAAACAAACAGGTCAATATGAATATTTGTTTGATTTTTATACTTGATTTATATGTGAATCCCACATTTCTCCATTATTATTATTATTATTATTACTATCATTAATAAAATGCTGAAGTGGTAGGTAGATGCAAGATAAAGGTAGAAAACATAGTTTAGTGTTGTAAGAGAGCAAATGTAGATGATCAAGTGTGTGCCTGTAGACTAAGTCTTAATCCAAGCTAGACAAGGGCAATAAAACATCCACGGATGCAGAAGATTTCTATCAAAACAGGGGGGGGTGAGGTTCTAAGCCTCACCTCTGTTGATCCCCAATTTCTCACCTGATGGCCCCCGTGAGGCTGTGCCTGTCTTAGGTTGTTCCTCCCTTGAGGAATCTTACCCGTCTCTGGCTAACCAGTCATCTTCCGGGGCCATACAGGGAAATGTTAAGTTGGTAAGTGAGAGAGAAGCAATATTGTTTGAAAAGGTTAGCTTTTCACTTCTTTGCAGATTTATGCCCTGTGGCTTCTATGCCCAGCATTTGTCTTGAGGTGTCTTTACCACTTGGAGGAATTATGATACTCGGTAAATTTGATATGAGGCACGAATTCTATTTAAGGGTTGTAATTAGGAAGGAAGAAGAAAAGCTATAGAAGTAGCAGGCAGAAGAAAACATGGGAAGATTGATTATTTCTTTGACATATCTTCTTGTAGAGTAACTTAAGCATGTATAGGTTTTAAACTACTAATTAAATTGCACACACACATTAACATAATAGGAATACAGTTACATAACCAAAGCAGACCTATAATTACCAGCCATCTCCAGTGAAACCAAGAAAACCAGTTAGGCACCTTAGGCATTTGTGAAAATTTATCTATGATATGATGGATATTGTCCAACTGAACTTGAACAGTCTGAGAGAAATCAGACAAATTAAAACAACCCATTCCTGGGAACTGTTCACATTCACATCCCATATGTTCTTTTAACAGTAGATAGTCTGTAGTTGTAAGATTTTGGAGCACTACAACTTGCACTTCTCCTAATTCTTGGTTGAGTTCCAACAGTATAGATACAGTCAAATTTGTTGTTTTACTGTATGCACAGGCCAGCTTAGATATCTCCTTCTTCATTCCAATGGCAAGTCCAGGAACTGGTGGGATGAATGCAGCTACAACTGTAGCAGCGCCTGGATCTTTGTTGAGGTTTTTTGATGATCATCTTCTGGTATGACTCTTCCAGAGAGTGCTGATGTTGGAAGTTCTTCTTCATATCATATCTTAGTTCATTTTCTGGGTAGCCAAATTAGGCTTTGATCCTCTGTATAAACACAAACAGACCCTTTGCCCACACTTTGATATGCCCTTTATACCATTGTGTAGAACTCATTGGAGGTCACCACACAGGAACTGCTTTTTTTTTTTTTAAGAGAAAGGAATATTATCAGAAAAATGTACCTCCAGAGCCGATCATCTGACACCCTTTAACTGATCAAAATTAAGGATATTTAAAGCATTGCAGTTAGTTTTATCCTATCAGGGAGTAATCCCCCTTTTCTTTCTTTCTTTTTTTTTTTTTATCATTAATCTACACTTACATGAAGAATATTATGTTTACTAGGCTCTCCCCTATACCAGGTCCCCCCTATAAACCCCTTTACAGTCACTGTCCATCAGCATAGAAAAATATTGTAGAATCACTACTTGTCTTCTCTGTGTTGTACAGCCATCCCCTTTCTCCCAGCCCCCTCATGCATGCTAATCTTAATACCCCCCTTCTTCTTCCCGCCCCTTATTCCTCCCTACCCACCCATCCTCCCCAGTCCCTATCCCTTTGGTACCTGTAAGTCCATTCTTGGGTTCTGTGATTCCGCTGCTATTTTGTTCCTTCAGTTTTTCCTTTGTTCTTATACTCCACAGATGAGTGAAATCATTTGGTATTTCTCTTTCTCCGCTTGGCTTATTCCACTGAGCATAATACCCTCCTGCTCCATCCATGTTGCTGCAAATGGTAGGATTTGCCCTCTTCTTATGGCTGAGTAATATTCCATTGTGAATATGTACCACATCTTCTTTATCCATTCATCTATCGATGGACATTTAGGTTGCTTCCAATTCTTGGCTGTTGTAAATAGTGCTGCAATAAACATAGGGGTGCATCTGTCTTTTTCAAACTTGATTGCTGCGTTCTTAGGGTAAATTCCTAGGAGTGGAATTCCTGGGTCAAATGGTAAGTCTGTTTTGAGCATTTTGAGGAACCTCCATACTGCTTTCCACAATGGTTGAACTAATTTACATTCCCACCAGCAGTGTAGGAGGGTTCCCCTTTCTCCACAGCCTCGCCAACATTTGTTGTTGTTTGTCTTTTGGATGGCAGCCATCCTTACTGGTGTGAGGTGATGCCTCATTGTAGTTTTAATTTGCATTTCTCTGATAATTAGCGATGTGGAGCATCTTTTCATGTGTCTGTTGGCCATCTGTATTTCTTTTTTGGAGAACTGTCTGTTCAGTTCCTCTGCCCATTTTTTAATTGGGTCATTTGTTTTTTGTTTGTTGAGGCGTGTGAGCTCTTTATATATTTTGGATGTGAAGCCTTTATCGGATCTGTCATTTACAAATATATTCTCCCATACTGTAGGGTTCCTTTTTGTTCTATTGATGGTATCTTTTGCTGTACATAAGCTTTTCAGCTTAATATAGTCCCACTTGTTCATTTTTGCTGTTGTTTTCCTTGCCCGGGGAGATATGTTCAAGAAGAGGTCACTCATGTTTATGTCTAAGAGGTTTTTGCTTGTTTTTTTCCAAGAGTTTAATGGTTTCATGACTTACATTCAGGTCTTTGATCCATTTTGAATTTACTTTTGTATATGGGGTTAGACAATGGTCCAGTTTCATTCTACTACATGTAGCTGTCCAGTTTTGCCAGCACCATCTGTTGAAGAGACTGTCATTTCGCCATTGTATGTCCATGGCTCCTTTATCAAATATTAATTGACCATATATGTTTGGGTTAATGTCTGGATTCTCTAGTCTGTTCCACTGGGCTGTGGCTCTGTTCTTGTGCCAGTACCAAATTGTCTTGATTACTATGGCTTTATAGTACAGCTTGAAGTTGGGGAGTGACATCTCCCCTACTTTATTCTTCTTTCTCAGGATTGCTTTGGCTATTCGGGGTCTTTGGTGTTTCCATATGAATTTTTGAATTATTTGTTCCAGTTCATTGAAGATGCTTCAAAAATTTTAAGGTTTGTTTTATACATTAAAGACTCTGATTCACATGGAAGTGGTTTTATAAGATGGTGTGAGGTAAGAACGCTACTTTCCCACATTTCAGAAACATTTACTGTCTGATCCATTCCTTTTCACTGGCATGCCATGCTAGCTCTCTCATGAGTCATACTCCCATGAATTCATGTTTCTATTTCTAGGCTCTTGATTCTGTTCCATTCATACATTCCTACCCACGAACCCATGTCAATAGCTATAGACACATTAGATCTGTAAGAGTACAGGGTAAAACAATTTTTTAGCATTCTATATAAATTTAAGCCATTTGTTCCACAAAAATATCTATAGCAATTCTGATTAGAATTGTGGTGGATCATATATTTAATTCAGAAGAACTGATATCAAATAACCATAAAGTCTATTGGCCAAAGACATGATGGAGTATTGCCAAAAATATTATTGCCCAACAATTTTTATAAAGATGTTTTAAAAATACTATTCAAAACCAATTTTAAAAAATAAAATCCTTTCTAAAATATAAAAATAACATAAGTAATTTACTTCAGAACATTTTTAACCATTTTTATTGATAATTTGAGTATTAAATATAATATAAATGATTATGATTAGGGTGTATGTACATATTTTGATGTTTCTTTTTGATACCTGCTTTTAACACTAAATCTCTGGTTATTTCTTAAGAATTTTTTTTTACCATGTTCTTATTATTTTTATTTGTTCAAAAAGTGTATAAACATTTATTCAAAGTCACATTTTATGATTGTTAAATATGGAACTGTTGACTTCTGTCAATTTATCTCAGTGGGCCATAATATATTTCATAAAATATCATCACTGTGTATGTTAATAAACTTTGCTGTTAGAGGATATCCTCAGTTACAACTTTATGACATTAAATGCTAACATTACAGCTTAGTTAATTCCACAGTCACTGTTTTTTGACCTCCCTTCAAAGAACCTTTTTCTGAGCAAATATTTTTCATAGACAATTCACTAAATAATAATTTATATTTATGATTATTTTGATTGTTTTGTCAACTTTGGTGTCACAACATTGAGGGACTTCTTATGTTCATTTGATTCTGGTATAGGACTTAAATTGATTTTATTAAATAGAGAAATTCTGTCAAATGATTCTTTCCACAAGTCAAGATATTCCACAATCAAAAGTATAGAATTTAAATATAAAAACATGTACATCAATATTTTTTAGATAAATGAAGAAATCATTTTCCAAAATTTTGCCTAATGTGTGCAGATGTTATTTAATTTTTGAAATTAAAAAAAATTTTGCTTTTATTGAATTATTTTATAAGTCCACCAATATAATAAAACTAATTTTTAGTCAATAAATAAATGTGTTTATATGATATCATTTTAATTATTCTTAAATATCCCCTTTCACTCTTCAGAGTGACCTAATAGAACAATAAATTATATAGTTAACATATATTATACTGAAATCTCTGTAGTGTGAATTCCTAACTTTCCTTTTATCCCGTTATCCTTAATTTTCAAAAACATATGCAATATTACATATACATTAAAATATATATTTCACTTTCTTGTTTCATTATAAATATATTATTTTGAGTGAATAAACGCATCATTATTAAAATAGTCCTTTCTGTTGGTGATTTTTTTCCCCACCTATCTACTTCACAGTTTCCAATTCCAACATACATTTTTTATCTTAACTTTTTATTTCATCATGAAAAAAACCCCACATTTTTTGTAACAACCTAGGATCAAAATTATCTGAAGATGATAACACCCTTAGACAAATTAAAGCCACAGTGAGATGTCAATTACTCCCTTCAGAATAACTAAAATTGAAAAGGCTGACACAACCCAGTATTTACAAGGACGAAACAGTTGAGATACTCACAGATTGAGTGAGAGTGTAAAATAAAACATCTACTTTGGACAACTGTTTTTTCAGTTTCTTATAAAATGAAATGAATGTCCACACCAAGACTTTAGCAAAGAATGTTTATAATAGCTTTACTGATGATTACCAAAAAGTGGAAATAATGACCAAAAGCTGGACCAAATGTTCATCTATGAGTAAGTGGATAAATCATGTTATATTTTTAAAATGGATGTATTACTGATATCGAACAACAAGAAAGAATCTCACAGACATTTAGTAAGTGAAAGAAGCCAGATATGCTTAAAAATCAGAATGATGGTACTTCCTGGGTGGGGAGGTGTGTCATGAGGCAAATGGGTAATGAGTGTAAGGGATATAAATATATCTCTATCAAGGTGTTGCTTATGCAAGTGTCACACATTAAACTATATACATTTTATTTTATGTAAATTAAAACTTAGTGAAGATAATCAGCAATTCTATTGCTTTTTTTTAAACATTTCTAAGATCACCAGAAATAAGATCAGAAATTCTAAGCAATTCTGTATCTATGCCTAATCAATTTAAATATTTTTTCTGCATAAGTAAATAAATTTTATAGAGAACACTTGATAGGTTTTTAAGAATAAAAACACAGTAGCCTCAATAAAAGTTCTCATCATTAAAAATAAAAATGGGGGTATTTACATTTTATTCAGTTTTCTTTACCAGATATTATTTTACCATTTTAAAAACAGGTTGAAGTAAATGCATTTGAATTACACCCATGTCCTGTTAAGGAAACTAAATTAATTGTCTTTCTCCTATGTGAAAAATTAGTACAAAAACCTGAAACTAATGTAATGTAATACCGTGTGTCAACTACCCTTCAATAAAAAAATAATTATCTACAAAAAAAAAAAGAATTAGTACAAAAAAGAGCAGATAGTCACCATTTTTTATACTATCTCATAGGCATTACATTGGACTAGTATTTCCCAGACTATTTCATAAAACAATAATTCCCTGTTACATGTTTCAAGAAAAATGTTACATATTTGTAATATGTTTTTTTAAAAAATAGTTTGAATAAATGAATATAAAAATTTCTGTCTGATGATTTAAGATGTATGCATTATGACTTGGAAAGTTGGAGAGTTACTTACAAGATAATCTGGTATATAACACGTTGGTTGTTTAGACAAGGTGGCACTTTTCTAAAGAAACCCTTTGGTGGACATATACTTCGTAGATAATAGCACATAGCTTGTGTTTCTGTGATATGGCCTTTTAAAATTCTTAACAAATGAAGAAGTAACACATTTTTTCTTGTTTATGTGCCAAAAGGTTAAAATGCCATGTTGATATTGTTATGATAATTTCATGCATCAATTAATTAACCAGTGAAATGTTTTATTGTTTTAATTAATCTGAGCATGCATTTCAGTGTTCATGTTAATGTTCGTTGGTCGGTTGACTGTAAATAAGGAAGTGTTCATGAGCAAAAGAAGAAACATTTATAATACACAAACTCTTTTTTATTGTAAGCATTTATTTTCCTGATGGCAGAAGTATTTTTGATTCCTAGGGCAACAATTTTTCCTTACTGAAATTCATACATATTCCATGTATGGAATAGTTACCAAGCCTACAGATTTTGGGGGCAGTACCACTTACTATCCAAGGGTCACAAAGTATATGATTAATGAATATGAAATCCCACAGAATATTACCTCAACCTAAATGACTAACTTTATGGTAGAAGTTGCAACAATGAACGGGATCCACCTCACATATCACATCAACCTGAGCCTGTTTGCTTATATACATAATAGCTCAATTTTTTACAAGTGGAGCTATGGTGTCAGCTTGGGGGTGAAATCTGTATTATTTAGGGTTCTCCAGAACTACAGAACTAATAGGGCATATTAAGATACATAAGAGGAGATTTATTATAGGGATTGGTTCAAATGATCATGGAGGCTGAGATATGCCTCAACTTGTCACCTGCAAACTAGAGAACCAGGAAAACCAGTGGTATCATTCAGTCCAAGTCCAAAAGCCTGAGGAGCAGGAGCTCTGATGTCTGAGAGCAAGAGAAGATGGATAAATCAACTCTAGAAGAGAGAGAGGGAATTCACCCTTCTTCCACCTTTTTGTTCTATTCAGGTTCCCAGTGGATGGGATGATGTCCACCCACATTGTTGAGGGCCATCTTTACTCAGTCTACTGATTCAAATGCTAATCTCTTCTGGAAACAACCTCACAGACACAAAGAGAAATAGTGTTTTATAAGATACCTGGGCATACCTTAGCCCAGTCAAGTTGACACATAAAATTAACCATCACAAAACCTTTCAAGATTTGTGCTGTATCCAAAATGATGCATTTTTATATTTGAATGAGTAGTCATTATGTGGTGCTTTGTCCCCATATACTAGAATACATGGCTGAGAGACTGGGTATACATGTGGACAATGGCCGTATCAAACCTGAACATAGAACTCTCAGCCACAGTCTGCAACAGCCACGCCATGAAGCCAAATAAAAATCTCTGTAACAATCAGTCCAAAATAGGCAGAACTTAATAACTGCCAGATTCCCTAATTCAAACCCCTCTTCCAGTTTAGAACTAACCAAAGAAAGCCAAATATGTTCCCTGAACCAATCACTTAAGATTCCAGCTAGCCTGCCACCAGTGTCCCTGTCCCCAGAATGTCTAACCAGGGCATAATTGTGTTACTATAAAGCCTTTCCACTCCCCTGCCTGCCTCTGAGTCTTTGCCAGCCTGAATGACAGTGGCCGACTCCCTTGCTCTGGCAAGCTCTAGCTTTTGATTGTTCTCATTTGAGTGGTCTTTCTTATTTCCATATAGACCAGGAGCCAAAGGGTAGAGGGAGGATTGGCTCCTGTCACCATGACTTCCAGTGACCCACTTGAAGAAACTGTTTCCTGTCCCAACACCTTCAAGCTCTGCTGGATTAGGTGGTCTCAGTCCCTTGGGGGGTTGGAGGGTGTTTATACCAGGTAGTGACTCTTGTTACATGATTACCTAGCACTGCTTATCCTAGTTTCTTGGCTTACTCCTCAACAGGCAAAGAAAGCAGGTAGCAAAGGTTATTCACCCTTATTATCATGAGAAGAAAGGTGCAAGTATATAGTGGAATGGGGGCATTCCTCTAGAACTCTAGTTATGTACCTGTGCCTCTTGCTAGTGTTCTGCCTGGTGACAGCCGAGATGAGCAATTGAAGCATCCATGATGTGAAGGGGCAAGATAATCAATAACTCAGACCCATCAGCAGGTTGGTTTACCCATGTGCAAGCCCTGTATACTAGCAGAACTGCTGGATGAGGCTGAGGGGAATCTAGAAGGGTGTAGAGGAGGGCCATCATGATTATGAACCACAGCTTCAGGACCAAATGCTGAGATGGAAAATGCTGCTTGTTCCACTAACCTTCTCTTAGAAGTCTTTGGAATTGTGAGAAGCCATGCACTGAAAACCAATTTCAGAGGAAAGTGAACTTAACAGGGGATACAAGTGGTTGTGAGTAATGCATGGTGGGAACTCTGATTGGTCCTGGCAGGGCCTGACTCATTCCCTTAGATGCTAATGCTTCTTACTGACTGTAAGCCTTTGTGCTGAGAAGAGTTTATATATATACAAATGTGTATTTGTCAGCTACCATAACAAAATGCCACAGACTGGGTAGCTTAAACATGGAGATTTATTTTCTCACAGTTCCAAAGGCTACAAGTCCAACATTAACTTACTCTCAGGGGTGGTTTTATCTGAGGCTTCTCTCCTAAAGATGAGGCTTCTCTCTGTGTCTTCCCATGACCTTTTCTCAGTGCAAATATATCTCTGGTGTCTCTTCCTCTTCTTATCGGGACACCAGTCATATTGGATTCGGGTTTCACCCTTATGACCTCATTTAACCTTTGTTACCTCTTTAAAGGCTCTATGTCCAAATACAGTCACACTTGGAGTGGGCTTCAACATGTAAATTTTGAGCACATACAATTTAGTCCATAACAGCATGCTTGGGGAAAGTATGTGCAGGCTGAAGCAGCCAATGGGTTGATGTCTGTAAAGGAAGCCCTCATTCAATGGCACAGCTTTCTTGCCTGTTGAGTGAAATATCTCCAAAAAGTATTCCACACACTGCCCTAAAAGTCACCAGAAGGGTTAAACTCAAGCTGACTAGAGTACTAACCTAATTAATATACCCTGAGTTGTTTCCTTCTCTTTATATTCCTCCTGCAATAACCTCCCACACACAAACTATTTGCATTCAGATTCTTTTCTTAAAGTCTGATCTTCATATAACCCAACCTAAGACAAAATACAACAAAGATAACTGTGTTAATTAAAGTAGTATTAACTATAGTAATAGATAATCCTTCATAGCTCGTTGACTTAACAAATCCAAGTTTATGTCTTATTTATTATATAAGACTAATTGTCATGAAGACGTGTGTATTGCTTAAGCAATTCAAGAAACCATGCTTATGGAGCTTTGAACAATATCTAATAAATGGCTTTTGAAACCATCCTTGTAATTGACATCCAACAAGCAGATGGAAAATGAGAAAGCAGAAAATCATGTAAGCAATTTGACTGATTAAGCATGGAAGTAGCCAGAGGTTAGTCACATGGGCATAGTTAATTTCAGATGAGGCTGGGAAATGAATTCTGTGTTCAAGACAGAAAGAATTGGGTGAACCAAACTTTTTAACCAAACTTTATCATGGACAATGTTTCCAGTTGCCACACACTTGCTTTGCTCCTCTACTGATAAAACGTAGCCATCTATAACCCAAGGAGGAGGTCTTAGCTCCATCTCCTGAGATGTACAAGGCTAGGACGTCCATACATGGCACTCTCTCATGTCCAGAAGTCACCTGGTGATCTATAAAATAAAAACAAGAAAACTACCCCCTTCCTTGTTCCCATTACACAATAAGAACACAGCAATAGACACTCATAATCAAAGGGGAATAATGGCAATGCACAGAAGGCTCAAGATACAACAGTTTGGAA
This sequence comes from Manis pentadactyla, assembly GCF_030020395.1. Taxonomy (NCBI): domain Eukaryota; kingdom Metazoa; phylum Chordata; class Mammalia; order Pholidota; family Manidae; genus Manis; species Manis pentadactyla. Next base: position 40,986,387 of record NC_080030.1, read on the forward strand.
ATCCTGCAGCAAGTCTTGTGAAGTTCCCCTCCTCAGTGTAGGCAGAATTCATTAAACAACGCTATTTCGGGGGAGGAACCAAGATGGCGGTGTGAGTAGAGCAGTGGAAATCTCCTCCCAAAACCACATATATCTATGAAAACATAACAAAGACAACCCTTCCTAGAATAAAGACCAGAGGACACAAGACAATATCCAGACCACATCCGCACCAGAGAGAACCCAGTGCCTCGCGAAGGGGGTAAGATATAAGCCCTGGCCCGGCGGGAGCCGAGCGCCCATCCCCCCAACTCTGGGCGGGAGAAGAATAGGCAGAGCGGGAGGGAGACGGAGCCCAGGACTGCAGAACACCCAGCCCCAGCCATCAGGGCCCAGCCACAGTACGTGCCCACGGGGCCCTGGATACTAGGAAAACAGGGCAGCAAGAACAGTGAGCAGACACCAGAGGCCGGGCGCTGGAGGCCGGGCGCCAGAGGACATGAGAAAAGCGCGCAACCAATTTTTTTTTTTTTCTGCTTTGTTTTGGCGAGCGCTTTTTGGAAGTCTTAAAGCAATAGCGACCCCAATACTAGGAAAACAGGGAAGGAAGTACAATGAGTGGGCACGGGTGGCCTGGCGCTGGAGGACACCAGAAAAGCGAGCGCCCATTTTTTTTGCTGTTTTGTTTTGGCAAGTGCTTTTTGCAAGTCTTAAAGGGATAGGGACCCCAATACTAGGGAAACAGGGCAGCAAGACCGGTGAGCAGAGGCCTGAGGCGGGCGCCAGAGAATAAAGACAAACGAGCGGCCACCTTTATTTTTTTTTTTTTTTTGGTGGTCATTGTTTTGATTTCGTGGGTGCTTTTTGGAAGTCTTAAAGGAGCAGGGCGGGACACTTAATCCAGAGGTAGGGAATATGGGGATCTCTGGGCACCCTAACCCCTGGGATGCAGAGAGTAGGGAGGGCCCTTACGAAGATAAATAGCCTCCCAGCCGCTCCCGCTCCAACGCGACTCCACCACTTTGGAGTAGCTGCCTGAGCCAGGCCACGCCCACAGCAAAAGTGGAGATTAACTCCATAGGAGCCGGGCAGGAAGCAGAAACCCTGTCTGCGCGCAGCTGCACAGCACAAGCCACTAGAGGTCGCTTTTCTCCCAGGAGAGGAGGGCCACAAACAAACAAGAAAGGAAGTTCTTCCAGCCATCACTCGTCCCAGCTCTGCAAACTATTCCTATCACCATGAAAAGGTAAAGCAACAGGCAGACAAAGATCACAGAGACAACACCAGAGAAGGAGACAGACCTAACCAGTCTTCCTGAAAAAGAACTCAAAATAAGAATCATAAACATGCTGACAGAGATGCAGAGAAATACGCAAGAGAAATGGGATGACGTCCGGAGGGAGATCACAGATGCCAGAAAGGAGATCTCAGAAATGAAACAAACTCTGGAAGGGTTTATAAGCAGAATGGATAGGATGCAAGAGGCCATTGATGGAACTGAAACCAGAGAACAGGAACGCATAGAAGCTGACATAGAGAGAGACAAAAGGATCTCCAGGAATGAAACAATATTAAGAGAACTGTGTGACAAATCCAAAAGGAACAATATCCGTATTATAGGGGTACCAGAAGAAGAAGAGAGAGGAAAAGAGACGGAAAGTATCTTAGAAGAAATAATTGCTGAAAACTTCCCCAAAGTGGGGGAAGAAATAATCGAACAGACCAAGGAAATACACAGAACCCCCAACAGAAAGGAACCAAGGAAGACAACACCAAGACACATAATAATTAAAATGGCAAAGATCAAGGACAAGGAAAGAGTGTTGAAGGCAGCTAGAGAGAAAAAGATCACCTATAAAGGGAAACCCATCAGGCTAACATCATATTTCTCAACAGAAACACTACAGGCCAGAAGAGAATGGCATGATATATTTAATACAATGAAACAGAAGGGCCTTGAACCAAAGATATTGTATCCAGCACGACTATCATTCAAATAGCCGGTGGGATTAAACAATTCCCAGACAAACAAAAGCTGAGGGAATTTGCTTTACACAAATCACCTCTACAGAACATCTCACAGGGACTGCTCTAGATGGGAGCACTCCTAGAAAGAGCACAGAACAAAACACCCAACATATGAACAATCGAGGAGGAGGAATAAGATGGGAGAGAAGAAAAGAATCTCTGGACAGTGTATATAACTGCTCAATAAGCGAGCTAAGTTAGGCAGTAAGATACTAAAGAGGCTAACCTTGAACTTTTGGTAACCACGAATTTAAAGCCTTACAATGGCAAAAAAAAAAGTACATATCTTTCAATAGTCACCCTAAATGTTAATGGGCTGAATGCACCAATCAAAAGACACAGAGTAATAGAATGGATAAAAAAGCAAGACCCATCTATATGCTGCTTACAAGAAACTCACCTCAAACCCAAAGACATGTACAGACTAAAAGTCAAGGGATGGAAAAACATATTTCAGGCAAACAACAGCGAGAAGAAAGCACGGGTTGCAGTACTAATATCAGACAAAATAGACTTCAAAACAAAGAAAGTAAAAAGAGATAAAGAAGGACACTACATAATGATAAAGGGCTCAGTCCAACAGGAGGATATAACCATTATAAATATATATGCACCCAACACAGGAGCACCAGCATATGTGAAACAAATACTAACAGAACTAAAGGGGGATATAGACTGCAATGCATTCATTCTAGGAGACTTCAACACACCACTCACCCCAAAGGATAGATACACTGGGCAGAAAATAAGTAAGGACACGGAATCACTGAACAACACAGTAGAGCAGATGGACCTAATAGACATCTATAGAACTCTACATCCAAAAGCAACAGGATATACATTCTTCTCAAGAGTACATGGAACATTCTCCAGAATAGACCACATACTACGCCACAAAAAGAGCCTCAGAAAATTCCAAAGGATTGAAATCGTACCAACCAACTTTTCAGATCACAAAGGCATAAAACTAGAAATAAACTGTACAAAGAAAGCAAAGAGGCTCACAAACACATGGAGGCTTAACAACACGCTCCTAAATAATCAATGAATCAATGAACAAATCAAAATGGAGATCCCGCAATAAATGGAAACAAATGACAACAACAACACTAAGCCCCAACTTCTGTGGGACACAGCAAAAGCAGTCTTAAGAGGAAAGTACATAGCAATCCAAGCATATTTAAAAAAGGAAGAGCAATCCCAAATGAATGGTCTAATGTCACAATTACCAAAATTGGAAAAAGAAGAACAGATGAGCCCTAAGGTCAGCAGAAGGAGGGACATAATAAAGATCAGAGAAGAAATAAATAAAATTGAGAAGAATAAAACAATTGCAAAAATCAATGAAACCAAGAGCTGGTTCTTCGAGAAAATAAACACAATAGATAAACCTCTAGCCAGACTTATCAAGGAGAAAAGAGAGTCAACACAAATCAACAGTATCAGAAACGAGAAAGGAAAAATCACAACGGACCCCACAAAAACACAAAGAATTATTAGAGAATACTATGAAAACCTATATGCTAACAAGCTGGGAAACCTAGGAGAAATGGACAACTTCCTAGAAAAATACAACCTTCCAAGATTGAACCAGAAAGAAACAGAAAATCTAGCAGACCAATTACAAGCAACGAAATTGAAGCGGAAATCAAAAAACTACCAAAGAACAAAACCCCCGGGCCAGATGGATTTACCTCGGAATTTTATCAGACATACAGGGAAGACATAATACCCATTCTCCTTAAAGTTTTCCAAAAAATAGAGGAGGAGGGGATACTCCCAAACTCATTCTATGAAGCTAACATCACCCTAATACCAAAACCAGGCAAAGATTCCACCAAAAAAGAAAACTACAGACCAATATCCCTGAAGAACGTAGATGCAAAAATACTCAACAAAATATTAGCAAACCGAATTCAAAAATACATCAAAAGGATCATATACCATGACCAAGTGGGATTCATTCCAGGGATGCAAGGATGGTACAACATTCGAAAGTCCATCAACATCATTCACCACATCAACAAAAAGAAAGACAGAAACCACATGAACATCTCCATAGATGCTGAAAAAGCATTTGACAAAGTTCAACATCCATTCATGATAAAAACTCTCAGCAAAATGGGAATAGAGGGCAAGTACCTCAACATAATAAAGGCCATCTATGATAAACCCACAGCCAACATTATATTGAACAGTGAGAAGCTGAAAGCATTTCCTCTGAGATCGGGAAGTAGACAGGGATGCCCACTCTCCCCACTGTTATTTAACATAGTACTGGAGGTCCTAGCCACGGCAATCAGACAAAACAAAAAAATACAAGGAATCCAGATTGGTAAAGAAGAAGTTAAACTGTCACTATTTGCAGATTACATGATGCTGTACATAAAAATCCCTAAAGACTCCACCCCAAAACTACTACAACTGATATTGGAATACAGCAAAGTTGCAGGATACAAAATCAACACACAGAAATCTGTGGCTTTCCTATACACTAACAATGAACCAACAGAAAGAGAAATCAGGAAAACAACTCCATTCACAATTGCATCAAAAAACATAAAATACCTAGGAATAAACCTAACCATAGAAGTGAAAGACTTATACTCTGAAAACTACAAGTCACTCTTAAGAGAAAATAAAGGGGACACTAACAGATGGAAACTCATCCCATGCTCGTGGTTAGAAAGAATTAATATCATCAAAATGGCCATCCTGCCCAAAGCAATATACAGATTTGATGCAATCCTTATAAAACTACCAGCAACATTCTTCAATGAACTGGAACAAATAATTCAAAAATTCATATGGAAACACCAAAGACCCCGAATAGCCAAAGCAATCCTGAGAAAGAAGAATAAAGTAGGGGGGATTTCACTCCCCAACTTCAAGCTCTACTATAAAGCCATAGTAATCAAGACAATTTGGTACTGGCACAAGAGCAGAGCCACAGACCAATGGAACAGACTAGAGAATCCAGACATTAACCCAGACATATATGGTCAATTAATATTTGATAAAGGAGCCATGGACATACAATGGCGAAATGACAGTCTCTTCAACAGGTGGTGCTGGCAAAACTGGACAGCTACATGTAGTAGAATGAAACTGGACCATTGTCTAACCCCATATACAAAAGTAAACACAAAATGGATCAAAGACCTGAATGTAAGTCATGAAACCGTTAAACTATTCGAAGAAAACATAGGTAAAAACCTCTTAGACATAAACATGAGTGACCTCTTCTTGAACATATCTCCCTGGGCAAGGAAAACAACAGCAAAAATGAGTAAGTGGGACTATACTAAGCTGAAAAGCTTCTCTAGAGTAAAAGACACCATCAATAGAACAAAAAGGATCCCTACAATATGGGAGAATATATTTGAAAATGACACATCCGATAAAGGCTTGACGTCCAGAATATATAAAGAACCCACACGCCTCAACAAACAAAAAACAAATAACCCAATTAAAAAATGGGCAGAGGAACTGAACAGACAGTTCTCCAAAAAAGAAATACAGATGGCCAACAGACACATGAAAAGATGCTCCACATCGCTAATTATCAGAGAAATGCAAATTAAAACTACAATGAGGCATCACCTCACACCAGTAAGGATGGCTGCCATCCAAAAGACAAACAACAACAAATGTTGGCGAGGCTGTGGAGAAAGGGGAACCCTCCTACACTCCTGGTGGGAATGTAAGTTAGTTCAACCATTGTGGAAAGCAGTATGGAGGTACATCAAAATGCTCAAAACAGACTTACCATTTGACCCAGGAATTCCACTTCTAGGAATTTACCCTAAGAATGCAGCAATCAAGTATGGGAAAGATCAGTGCACCCCTGTGTTTATCGCAGCACTATTTACAATAGCCAAGAATTGGAAGCAACCTAAATGTCCATCGATAGATGAATGGATAAAGAAGATGTGGTACATATACACAATGGAATACTACTCAGCCATAAGAAAAGGGCAAATCCAACCATTTGCAGCAACATGGGTGGAGCTGGAGGGTATTATGCTCAGTGAAACAAGCCAAGCGGAGAAAGAGAAATATCACATGATTTCACTTATCTGTGGAATATAAGAACAAAGGAAAAACTGAAGGAACAAAACAGTAGCAGAATCACAGAACTCAAGAATGGACTAACAGGTACCAAAGGGAAAGGTACTGGGTAGGATGGCTGGGTTGGGAGGGATAAGGGGTCGGGAGAAGTAGGGGGGTATTAAGATTAACATGCATGGGGGGGTAGGAGAAAAGGGAGGGCTGTACAACACAGAGAAGGCAAGTAGTGATTCTACAACATTTTGCTATGCTGATGGACAGTGACTGTAAAGGGGTTTATAGGGGAGACCTGGTATAGGGGAGAGCCTAGTAAACATAATATTCGTCATGTAAGTGTAGATTAGTGATACCAAAAACAAAACAAAACAAAAAACAACAACAAAAAAAAAAAAGGGCAGTTCCTGTGTGGTAACCTCCAATGAGTTCTACACAAGGGTATAAAGGGCATATAAAAGTGTAGGCAAAGGGTCTGTTTGTGTTTATACAGAGGATCAAAGCCTAATTTGGCTACTCCAAAAATGAACTAAGATACGATATGAAAAAGAACTTCCAACATCAGCACTCTCTGGAAGACTCATGGCAGAAGATGATCATCAAAAAACCCCAACAAAGATCCACGCACTGCTACAGCTGTAGATGCACTCATCCCACCAGCTCATGGACTTGCCATGGGAATGAAGGAGATATCTAAGCTGGTCTGTGCATACAGTAAAACAACAAATTTGACTGGATCTATACTGTTGGAACTCAACCAAGAATTAGGAGAAGTGCAAATTGTAGCACTCCAAAATCTTACAACAACAGACTATTTACTGTTAAAAGAACAGATGGGATGTGAACATTCCCCAGGAATGGGTTGTTTTAATTTGTCTGATTTCTCTCAGACTGTTCAAGTTCAGTTGGACAATATCCATCATATCATAGATAAGTTTTCACAAATGCCTAAGGTGCCTAACTGGTTTTCTTGTTTTTATTGGAGATGGCTGGTAATTACAGATATGCTTTGGTTATGTAACTATACTCCTATTATGTTAATGTGTGTGCGCAATTTAAGTAGTAGCTTAAAACCTATACATGCTGAAGTTACTCTACAAGAAGATATGTCAAAGAAATAATCAATCTTCCCATGTTTTCTGCCGCCTGCTACTTCTATAGCTTTTCTTCTTCCTTCCTAATTACAACCCTTAAATAGAATTCATGCCTCATATCAAATTTACCGAGTATCATAATTCTTCCAAGTGGTAAAGATACCTCAAGACCAATGCTGGGCATAGAAGCTACAGGGCATAAATATGCAAAGAAATAAAAAGCTAACCATGTCAAACAATAAGGCTTCTCTCTCACTTACCAACTTAACATTTCCCTGTATGGCCCCGGAAGATGACTGGTTAGCCAGAGACGGGTAAGATTCCTCAAGGAAGGAACAACCTAAGACAGGCACAGTCGCAGGGGGGCCATCAGGTGAGAAATTGGGGATCAGCAGAGGTGAGGCTTAGAACCTCCCCCCTCCTGTTCTGAGAGAAATCTTCTGCATACATGGATGTTTTATTGCCCTTGTCTAGCTTGGATTAACACATAGTCTACAGGCACACACCTGATCATCTACATTTGCTCTCTTACAACACTAAACTATGTTTTCTACCTTTATCTTGTATCTGTCTACCACTTCAGCATTTTATTAAAAATAATAATAATAAAGAGAGAAAAGTGGTATCCACATATAAATCAAGTATAAAAATCAAATGAGTATTCATATTTGAACTGACTGTTTATAGTTCATAATGCATGAGCAAAACCGAAAGTTTCTGGGATGACTGCCCTTGTACTGTTCACTATGTAACTTATTCACTATGTAAGAATTTGTTCTCCATGTAAGAACTTGTTTGTTATGCCTCAGAAGATTGGAGACTGATGAAAATTAGGCTTGGGGTGGATTAATGATTGTGCATTGAGCATTGACTCCCCTATACAGAATTTTATTGTTGTTAACAACCATTTCATCAATAAATATGAGAGATGCCCTCACACACACACAAAAAAAGTACACACTTCCAATGGTAAAATAAATAAGTAACCGGGATGTAATGTATAGCATAAGGAATATAGTCAAGATATTGTAACAGCTTGGTAGGGTGATAGCTGGTACCTAGAATTGTCATGTATATAAATGTTTAATCACTATGTTTTACACCTGAAACTAATGTAATGTAATACTGTGTGTCAACTACCCTTCAATAAAAAATAATTATCTACAAAAAAAAAACCCTTTTTTCAGTTGTGTAGAGCCAAAAAAAGTACAGTTTCGGTAGAAAAGTTTATTCCAAGAATTAGAAATGATTCATATAAAATATAAAGCCTTTTTTTGGCCCGCTGATACCAGCTTAAGAAAAGCAATTCCACTTAATTGTATTCACTGGTAAAGAGAGATTTATCTTTCATGAACAGTAATGTTATGGATTTGTACTTTCCCTCAATTTCTTTTTGCTATATTACAACAGTAGCTATATGAAAACAGTAATACATTTATTTGAAAAAAAACAACAAATAACAGTTTGGAGAAACAGAGATGAAAACACAGATAAATTAATAAATTAAAGGTCAAGAGGTGATTTCTGGGGAGAAAAGTTCTGGATAATTTAGTTTGTTTTGTCGCTCTATGTCCTCTTAAAATATAAATTAATGCATATTTAGATATTATTGAATGTCCACAGCTAATATATTTCTCTCTTTGGGAATATTTCTGTGGGACAGGTAAAAAATTCTTTTAACTTACATATACTCTCTACATATAAAGCTTATGGCATACAAACTTCAGACCTAATTGGGAGATGCTCGGATTTCATATATTTTCCAATTCTTTCCAACAACAGCACAGAGTTGGCCAAATACTCCAGCCACACATGAGAACTGAGTTTCAGGGACAACAGGAAGTAGTAGAATGGGCTGAATGAAGATTCAATTCAGCAGATTCAAGACCATTGTGAAGACGGCATGTCATCTGAAAAATTCAATCTGAAAAGGAAAACTCAGCTTCACATGTAATCTGAAATGCTTTTAGACTCTGCAGTCTACTGTGATGCTTACAGACTTTACTTCAGTATTTTCTCTCCAACAGAATTTAAGGCTTTAAAAAAGTATATCTTGATATTCAAGATTCTAAGAAAAAAATACCCTGATATATGTCAAATCCAATAGTTGCCACTGCAACCTTGAAGAAAGTAATATACTCTCCTTTCTCTTGCTTTCATTTGTTTTCTAAAATAACTTTTTTTTTCCCTATGAATCATTTACTTTTGTACTAGACAGAGTCAAAAGGCTCCTTCCCACTCTGGGACTCATACTGAATTCCCTATTGCACTTCAACCCTGTGAATTGTTTCAGACATTCTTCCAATGTCCTTGTTTCATCTCCTTTCTGACAGAATGAATCACCTGCAACAGCTGATAACAGTTAATTGCACAATATTTGAAACATTCTTCATTTCCAGGGAGGGCTGAGTGCCCAAATAATTGTCTCATTGTTGAAAAATATCACCTTCTACACTCTGGGAAATCACCACCCATCATACAAGACAAAAAGCATAACCTCTTTTTCTTATCACTGGCATGGCTGGAAGCCTAAAATTTAAAACTCAGAAATTTCTGAAAACAGAACTTTAAAATTCATGTTAATTTCCAAAATGCTTTAGATAATTAGAGTTCACCCATACTCAGTCTACTTGTTCATTTGGTGGCTCAAAAATTAGAACCCTATGCTTGTAAACACACTGATGATCATCAGTGTTTGTGTATCTAAGTACTGACTACCCAAAAAGTAAATCGAATAGCATGATACAGATTTGTGATAGGAGGATGGCTGCTGTGGACTTTAAATCTGGCGGCTGGCTCCTGTATACCTTCTACTACGAAGAAGCTCACTGGTCCCCTAAGCAGAGATCTGGACTCTTGCCAGGGCTGCGGAATCATCTCAGAGGACGCCCAGCACATCCAGGCCACCACTGAAATGGTGTGATGCTGCACCCCTGGTCTGGCCCCAGGGTGGCTACCGACTAACTCCCTCTCACCTTCAGGATCACTGCATGTCTTGAGGCTTCACTATGCTCCTCTCTAACGTTATGGATTTGACTTTGGTGATCTTTAAAGAAACGTCCAACTTTGTAAATCCACAGTTTGAAACTATCATTCTCAGATGATTAGTCTCTGAGTCAAAATTTACATATTATAATTCATGTGAATATTTACTTAAAAACCCATAATATGTAACTAAGGATTTCAGAAAGAAAAAATAATAATAATGTGTAGGAAAAGATATTTGTTTTTCTGGAAAAAAAGTAAAAAAGCAAGTAATGATATGGATATAATATCCTAAAATAGAGGATTTAACCAACAACTGTTGCTAGCTTCAAAGAAAACAAAGTAAGTGCTTTACAACTTTTTAAGTTAAAATAATGACTTGCACTTAATTATAGTTATCCATGAAAGGAAAGCAGTTTTTTAATGCCATGAGACTGCTTATTTTCTGTGGATTGCCTCCCCCTTCTCTCCTAGTGAAAGAAAATTGGACTTTCTGAATATAAAACGGATCTTTCAACAAATGAGTTTAAGATATGAAGTCATTTAGCTTCATTTATTTTTCTCTTCTCATTCATGTGGTCAGACTCACCTGACTTTTTGTCACAATGTAGTCTGTTAAATTAGCTACTGCCTGCTTCTTTCCTTAGCCACTACAACTCCAGACGAACAAAATGTACCAGCTCCATCTTCCTAGCTGATTTCGGGGAAATTCCTTTTAATTACTAATTACTTGAGGGGCCCTTAAATGTAGGTTTAATTTCTTCTCTCCATTTCTTCTGCCACCACTGTAGTCTAATCTATTATTTCTGAGTTGTTCTTTGCAGAATAATTTTTAATCAAAAATAAAAATTGATCGTGTTATTGCCACCATCTTTCGCATTTAAGGTCACCCTAGTATCTAGAGTTAGGGTCTGTAAGGCTTTGCATGGGCCAGCACTCGCCTGATGACCACTGCTGACTTTCAGCTACACGGGCTGCTTTCAGGTCCTGGGATAAACCATGCTTTTGCACCACAAGGCCTAGTGCATAGGTCTGGGATGATATAGCAACTCTCATTTAATCTTATGGAACCTATTCAACTTTCAAACTTTACCATTAACATGACACAGCCTCAGGAAGTCTTCCCTGACCATGCACTTCAACACCATGTCTGTCCTCTGCACACACAAAAAAATTCACCTGCCTAATACCAAGTGCTCCTCCTTCATAGCACTTCCCTTAGCTATAATTTTATAGGTAAAGTTAATTCTCATTTTCCTCAATAGCTATGTTCTATACATTGCTATGAACACTGAATATTGAACCATTGCTCCTAAAGAATAGACAGGGTTATTAGGTCTTTTTATGAGACTCTAGTGACAATATTGTTGTCCTCTGATCAATACATAACCTTGTTTTATATGTGTTTCTGTTCAAAGACACCTTATTTAATATATATGTCGATTCATTTACACTGAACTCGTGGCCACCAGCATGATAACTCATGCCTGGACAGAGCTCATATGACACATGTATTTTCTGTGCAGTGAACATTGCTGCCCTACACAGCACTTCAGCGCTATGCTTGTGGGATGTTGAAACAGCAAAATCATCAATAAAAAACATAATAATGCAAAAAAACGTGGCACTAAATAGACCATATGCAGGACACTTGTTTATAGGGGGAGAGTTGGGACAAGAACACAGTGTTGCCTTGTTCTACCTCAGGACACTCAAGTTTTTCACCCCTTTACACATGCACACATCTGCAAGTGCCTGCAAAACTGCAGTGAGCATGGTTTGAAGGTTACAAATACATCTATCAAATTCACAACTATAGAATCTGCAAGTAGGGATTGACTGTATTTATGTATGTGGTTAATGTGTATCTCCCCCACAATACTATAAACTCCATGAGGACAAGAATCACTCCCAGCCCTGCGGCCCCAGCAACTTCCTGCACACATCCATGCACATGCACTCCCCACCACAATACATATTTATAATAATGAATCAGTCCTAGATATTATGAACAAAACGGTGCTTCCCATCTTGTAAACTTTCACTTGGCTTTCACTCCCCCCACCACTGAAAATTCAAATAGTTCATGTTTTGATTCAAATCTCTCAAACAACTTTTATTCTATGAAAGACTGGTGCAGCTAAACCTAAAAAAACCAGTGAGTCACAGGCAAGACATGAGAGAAGGACAATGAGGCCAGTGCTACTTGAAAAAAAAGAAAAAGAAAGTATTCAGAAAACACTATGTTCTATCTAGAGAAATCCTCAGAGCACAAGGCTACTTTTTACCTCAAATTAATCTAAACAACCTTGAGCCCAGCATATTTCCCCCTGTACCATCCCAGCTGTGTACATCAGAAACCAGCAAGTAAACCCTGGCTTTTCCTACCTTAATTCTGATACTCAATTGATCTTAACTTACATTATCTTAACTTTCCTATTGCTTAAGATAAAATCAAAATAATTTGAATAGCATTCACATTTGACCCTGGTTTATCTTGTCCATTTTATCTCCTGGCAAAACCCCATCGCTGTATTCCCAAGATACACTGTGCTCTTATAAAACAAGTTCTCTTCTGCCTGAGAGATATTTGCTTATTTGTGTTTCCATGGCACCATAAACGACTCTTACATTGCCAGCTGTTTTAATCACCACTTCCTCGTCTGTCTCTTTCCCAGGGATAAGGTTCTGTTTGACTTCTGTTTATATCTTTAGTATGTATCATGGATTCTGATGTACAGTGATAGATTTGTGTTTGTAAAATAAACACTCCTTTGATGAACTTGCTATGTGAATGAATGAATAAATATGCAAGGGGCCAGAATTGGAGTGATTGGCAGACCAATTTCTAGCACAAAAGATATATGGATGAGACTAATAAAGCTTAGTTAAACTTCTTAATTTTTATTTGGAGGCTCTTCAATATGTGGACTCTGTTATTTCAGTTTGTAGAGATCTAGATCTTCATTAGGTTATTAAAATAAATGTAATCATAGTTTATTCTATTACTCATTACGAAGAAATCACAGGAAAGATATTCTCCACAAATACAAGGACATCAAAGGCAGATTAATACTCAAACCCTCACACTGCAGACCTTTCAGGAGAAGAGACATGTCCATTTTTAGCATGAATATTAATGATCTCAATGCTTACTGTTACTGTATACATAACATTCAACATTAAATCAAAATGTGTAAGACACATGAAAAAGTAGAAACAAAATAAGGAAACAGTCTATTATCAAGATAATAATCCAGCATATAGAATCAGACCCAGAAGTGACACAGATGTTGAAATTATAAGACAGGTAATTTTAAATAATTACGGCACTGGGTTTACATCCAGTTTCCTGGAGTAACAATTGATAGCATGCCCTTTCACTTTTCACAAAGTTCTGATTTGGACAGTAATTTACATGGTCATCTTACTTCTAAAGATGTAATATGTTTTATCTCCTTTAAATTTCACCAAGGGATGGGAACCAGAAATTATCCCTATTTAGAGGTGTTAAAATCTACCTCAGTAAACTCAAAAACTGCCCACATCACATATCTAGAAAGAGAATGTATGGCTATTCAAATACAGAGCATTTGACTTAAACTCTCAACTTTACCCACTTTAAGCATCACTGAGTCATGTAATTCTTAAATTTTCACATATTTCTCCTAGCATAGAGTTTAAATAAACAAGTGGTTGTTGTTAGGCTGGAGGAAGGAAAAACAAGGACATGCAAACAGAACAGAGAGATGCCATAGGGGGAGACAGACCAGACCCCAAGGTCCATGCCTTATATGGAAAGGAGACAGCTCTTCCTGAATTCCATCCTTCTGATGTGCCAACTAAGACCCGGATGTCAGCCTCCTCCCTCTTGGAAGGAAAAAAGTTTCTAATTGTCTATTATGTCACCTTTAGCCAATCATACTTCTCCACGCCCCCTAGGATAGCCTGCCCACTCCTCCCCCTCCTAATCCCTTATAAGCCCCCACCTCCCTGACTGGGAGTGACTTCCCTGGCCTGTGATAGCCAGACCACGGAACATCACCCAGGAGAGGCATTCAAATAAACTACCTGGCCCTTTGTTGCCTCTCTTCGCCTGCTTATTTTGGCTAAAATTTATCTTACAGTTGTTCTACCTAATCATGGAATTTGCTAAAAGTCTCTTTCCCAAGGTCTAGCATAGTTTCCTCCACAAAATTAGATTCTTTTGGCAGAGATAGGTTCTTCAGATCTTCTTCCTATGTATTTTCAGCTGTGTTTCAGACCTAATCATTGATCTTTATTATTATTTCTAAGTTTAATATCAAATGCCAATAATTGCTTTTGCATGTGGTAGATGGTAGTCACCATCAAAGCAGAAATACTACCACATCCATAATCAAAGCCAATTGCCAAAGCTTCAGAATTAATTAATCTCAGAAGCACCAGAAATTCTCCTATATTGACAACAATGTAAAAAGAACATTGAAAGTATATTGATGGAAACAACTAGGAATACATGAAGGAAAATATTACCCTCTTCCTCCTTTTTAATTGACAGTGACAGGAATGAACATGTTTTCACTCTTAGTGATATTTATACAAGTTATATGTCCAGTTTAGATTCAGAATTCCAAGGATTCAGTATATTGTAATCATAATTAGATGAAGATAAAAATATCCTTTAAAAAACACCAGAAGATGTCTTAGAGGAAACATTCAATTTGCTGGGATGATGGCAATGAATTCTCTGAGAAATAAGATGACATTCATGAGATGGTTTTTGGTTTTCTATGAAGTTGAACACCTATAAGAGGCATTAGATTAAGTAGACTGAGCAGGAAAATAACTCTAAGTAGCTTTCTAAAAGTATTATAATTTCTACTGTCAGTCTAATTGTGTGATCTGTATAAAACCAGGGAATAAGAAACTCACAAATAATGTGACTTGTCCCTGTAGCTGAAGATTAATTACCAACAATGATTTTTGGCAGGCAAAAGTGGTTTTTTGCTAGCTTACTTCCCTACTATAACCATATTTTATTGAAAGTCATGCTGAAATTAGCAATGCCTTCTTGAATAGAGTATGGATCTTGAATAGAGTATGGATGGAACAAAATCCTTTGTTTTCTGCTGGCTGTTGAAGTGGAATTTTGTTGTTATTACTCTCAGCCGTCGTTTCCCTTCCTGTTTCTTTAATATCACACTGGAAATTGCCAGGCCTTGCCATTGATGGTCTTACTTCTTCTGGCAAAAGATCTCTTCATCTTGATTTAACAAACAGTTATTAGCTATCTGTCCCCAATTTTTGTAATATGCTGCTTGTTTCTAATTTAAAATGAATAATGCATTTGGTATTGCATCTAAAAACTAACACTAGATTCAAGGTCATGTAGATTTTCTCTATTTTCTTTTTAGATATTTTTTAGATACTTTTTTATTTTTCATAGTTTACTTTTAGGTTTATAATCCATTTTGAGTCAATTTTTATGTATGATATGAGGTGTGTGTCAAGGTCTAAATGTTACAGAACCACTTGAAAAACTATCTTGTTTCCATTGAATAGCCTTTGCATGTTTGTCAAAAACCAGTTGACTATATTTGTGTGAGTCTGTTACTGAGCTTTCTATTCCAATCTACTGACGTGTCAATTAACTTCAATTTCTCCAGTACTTCACTGGCCCAATTAGTGCATCTTGATAATAAGTGTTTAAATCAGGTGATGTGAGTTCCACGTTAGGGCTGAAATCAGTTCATATGAGCACAGAATTATTTTGGCTATTCTAGTTCTTATGCATTTCTAATACACTTTGGAATCACCTTGTCACAATATCTATCATAACAATTGCTTGTTTTTTTAATTGAGACTGCTTTGAATATACAGACAAAATTAGAGGAAAATAATATCTTAGTTATACATAGTCTTGTAATCCATTACCCAGTATAGCTCACCATTTATTTTTATCTTCATTGATTCTTTTCAGTATATTGCCATTTTATACATACAGATCCAGCACATAATTTGTTAAATGTATAGTTAACTACTTCATTTGTTTGTACTATCATAAATGTTACTGATTTTTAAATTTTAGATCTCAATTGTTCATTGCTAAAATAGAAGAATACAAATAACTGACTTTTTTAATGTTGACTCTGTATCCTGGGATCCTACTAAATTCATTTGTTAACTCCAGGGTTGTTTTGTTTTGATTTTTGTAGATTATTTTGGACTTTCTACATACACCTATTTGCAGGATGCCTGTGAATAGAGGTAATTAGTTTTATTTATTTATTTCCAATCTTTATGCCTTTTATTTATTTATTTGCTGTATTGCCCAAGCTAGAATTTCCAATGCAATTCTGAATAGGAGAAATGAGAGAAAGCACTTTTCTCTTGTGCCGCATCTTAACAGGAAAGCGTTCATACTTTCACCATCAAGTATGATGTTAGCTACTTAGATTTTTCATAGCTTCTGTTAGTTAAGGAAAGTTCTTTAGGCAGATTGATTATATTATAGGTCAGAAACTTATCTATTTCAGATAGGGATATTTTAAAATCTATTTTATCCAAAATTAATTTATCTACTCCATCTTTCTTTTGGTTAATGTTTGTATAATATTATTTTTCTCCGTACCTTTACTTCAAATTTATCTAAATCTTCATTTAGAAGTGGGTTTTTGCAGATAGCATGCAGTTGGATCTTAGTTTTATATCTGACCTGATTATCTTTTGATTGGTATGTTTGGATCATTTGAATTTAAAATGATTATAGATCAGGTTGGATTAAAATCTACCACCTGGATAATTTCTTTTTTGTTATTGGTGTTTTGACTTTCCAGGTTTATTAGGATGCATTATCACCTGGTGATGTTATAGAAGTTGAGCTTGTAGTTTTTTTGTTTGCTTATTATTTTAATGGGTGTGTTTTAAAATAAAGGGTATTTAGGGTGATTTCAAACCAGGCTGCTGGCTCTGCCATCTCACTGCCAGCTGAGCCAATATTTTTCAATATGAGAAGAATTCTATTTATGAATGAAACTAATAAGAACAATATATACAATGTATCATTATTTCATTCTTTTAATCTAACTGCTGATATGATTTTATCACCTTACCTTTCTCAAAATCTAAGATACTTTCCCTTATTTTTGTTCCTATTCGAAAGATAATTTAAGTAGCCAAAGAATTACATTTTCAGTTTTGAAGATGGCACATCCAGTGTAGAGCCCAGTCAGAGCTCATGGGGAAGCACAGTCATGTAAAGCACAGACCCTAGGCACAGACTGCTGCCTTCATATCTGGGTTCAGGCAAAACCAGTTTTGGGGATTTTTTTGTAGCTCTTAAATAAGACCCAATCTATGTGCTTAAGAAAAACTTATATCACTTCTGTCATCCTCTTATCAACCTCATAAGACAGACAGTTTTATATCGTACAAGTGAGAAAACACAGAAGCAAAGTATACTTCATGTTCCTGAGATTGAATTGTGGTGTCAGTATTCAAGCTGCAAAGAATACTTAAAATGGTTAAATGGAGATTTTTGGTGTTAAAGGGCACCGTGCTGTCACATCATTTTTTATCATTAATACTTTCACTGAAAAACATTTCTATTTCCCATATAAAATTAAGTGTTAGAAAAAAAAGAAGAAAGCTTGGAGTATCTGGATTAATTGTTACCTTTATGTCTATGTAACACAGAATCTACCTTTGTTCCTTGTAATAGGATGTTTATGTTAAAAGAGAATATAATTAAAATGCACAGAAGCTAAAATATCCTAATCCTTCTGAATTATAGACAGGCTGGAAATTCATGATTGCTTCATGAATAATAACTATAATAATTACTTTGAAACTTCATTATTCATGTTTTGCAAGAAGAGTCTCATGGAATTTCATTATATAAAACTTTCTTTTAAAAAGGGTAGGAAAAAGTTGAACTTCACTTACATTAAGATCTAGTGAAGCATCATTTTATTAGAATATTCAATCCAAATTTTCATTGCAATTGTAGCCTTTGATTTTGGAAATTGTAATGGGAGCCAAAATCCTTGAAGAAAAAAATCAGTTTTTCTGTTAAGGTACTATTATTTGCACTTAAGGCAATTTACACTATATGAGAAAAACACAGAACTCTGTAATTTGGTTCCTTGTTTCTCTAACCTCCAACTAAAGTTTGGAAAGCTTCACATATTCTTGGGGATGTTTATTCTTCTGTTGTTCAGAAACAACTCCTCTGCTCTTCTCAAATTTCTGCACCATTACTGTCGAATGGACTCACACATACTCATTCAGAAAAACATTTGGTTTCTACTATGTGGCAGATATATTTAGTGGCACTAGAGATGTAATGGAGAAGAGCACAGAAAACAACCCATCCTCTGAATCTTTATTCTGGGGGGTAGGGACGCAGAATGTAAGTAATCCCTCCACTAAATAAAGTATTACAGGAGATTTACTCTGCTTCACCTGAAACAGACAAGGCATCAGAAAGAACAGCCTCACTTCCATTATATCCATCCATTTGCTCCTTCTGTTCTAAAGAATCTGGTGACCTTGCTGTCATCTACAGACTCATCTGCTTTCTCATGCAACTCACTCTATCTATTTTTTTGTCCAATCTATGTCTTATGACTTTTAACTTCTTTCTTCTCCTTCAGCTGCTCTCTAGCAGAACACCAATTAAGTCATGATGTCCCCCATTTCATTCCTCCTTTCATATCCAACACTGTGTGTGTGTGTGTGTGTGTGCTTGTGTGACGCACACATATACTCACTGTCTCCACTTCCTCACCTCCGCTAACTCCTCAACTTACCTTAAATATGACTTCTAGTGTCTAATATGTTCTCAGGATAAAAATGTGCTCCCCAAGTCAGCAATTATGTAAATTTAAAGGAGACATTTTAATATTTTTATTTCTTATTTGACCCCTTAACAGCATTGGAAATAGTTGGTAATTCCATCTTTCTCAAGCCACAATAGTCCCTTGGTTTCCACAACACCACACCAAGAGTTAGCCTAGGTCTTTGGTTATTATTATTCAGTATCTGCTCTGGCTGTTTCTCTCCCCTTGAATGTCTTTCAGACACCTCAACAACTACTACCATAGACTGTATCAAACTGTGTCCCACCCTCTAGTATTTTCTCTGTCACTTAATGGCATACCTAGCAAATTGCCCCAACCAAAAATTAAGGAGTCACTTTAAACTCATTTGTCTTGAAAATGACAATTCTACACCAAAGAAACTGCAAAATCCTATCAAATTTTATTAATTTTCCATCAATTACATCCTCTTCTACTAATAGCATCTTCACTGTTAAAATCATAGCAAAATAAAATCATAGCAAAAGCCAGTATGATCTATCATCTATAGTAATTAACATTCATTCAAAAATTTTAGCATCTTTCATGGTGTAGACATTGTCCCAGGTTTTGGGGACACAACAGGGATCAAATCAGATCAAACCCCTGCCCTTGGCTTGCTTAACTTAAGTGGGAAATATATTATTGCAATTTAACTAGTTTCTGTTTCTCTGATATTGCATTATTTACATAATTTCTGGCATAACAGCCAAAGAATTTTTTTTAAACAGAAGTATGATCAAATGATTCCTGCACAAACAGCCTTTCAAAGAATTTGCAATTTCCTTAACAAACGTTATAAACTTCTTGCCAATCAAAATATTGCTTACCTGTTTAACTTCCTTAGTACTACAGTACTTACAGTCTAACTATACTAAGCATCTTTACACAAATAATTGGGGAAAAGAGAAAGCTTTATAAAGATAAGGAGCATGCAGCAAATTAAAGCCACATAGGCAAGAGCAAGCCCCTAACACTGCCTTCTGTATGAATAATCTAATAAAGCAAACAACCACATTGTGGAAAAAATACAACACAAGCAAAACATGGATGAATTCCACAAAGTAACTCAACTATTGTATAGCGGTGCAGAGGAAGAAAATATTACTTCCTCTTGAAATAGTCAAGACAGTCACGGAAATGGAAGAGAAAGGGCATATGTGCAAATCCTATGGAGAATTTCAGTATAAAAGCATGGTCAGCAAAGGGAATAGAGAAAAACAGAAAACAGGTAAAGAGCCTGAGGGTTTACTGGGGGTAAGGAATAAGTAATTTAGGTAAAAAAATGAAATCATAGGTTGGAATAATGGGACAATGAGTTTGAAAGAGAAATCATAATATTATATACTTCCAGAACCAGAAAAAAGAATTTAGAAAAAATTCTATATGGAAAGGTGAACAACTAAAATATTGTAAGCAGGAGAATGACATTACGTAAGCAGTATTTTATCAGATCATTCTATGTTGACCCATTTGGGTCAGGATGCATGATTAAATACAGTTTGAAATGTATATTTCTTTTCCAAAAGTACACATGCATGTGTGCACACATGCACACACAACACACACACACATATACTTTGTAAAGCTTTGCTCAAAAACAAGAAAAAAATCCACATGCAAGAAACAAAATCACTGTAGTAAGGAGGGAGCAAAGCAACATGGCACACAGACAGTCACCATTGGATATGCATAATCACTACATGATCAGGAAATAATGTTCAAAATCACTAGAGAGAAAATCAAGGAAGAAAAGAAAACCTGGTAATCCAACACAAGGAATGAAAGATGAAAGGAAGCAAATAAAAGACAGAAAGGGGGAAGCACAACATATGATACAGAAAGAAATCCAAGTATGTCAGTGTCCACAATAAATTTTAAGGTCCACTAGAATGCTCTCTCCAGAGGAACATTTTTTTGTCTTGTTCACTGATGTATCCCAGCATCTAGAAGACAACCTTGTTCCTGAGTACTGTGTTCTCAATAATGTTTGAGTGAAAGTGGTGGAACACACATATAAAATTGTTTTAATGCATACTTTAAAAAGTCCTCACAGTAACTGAGTGAAACAAATGCTGTTTTATAAACATTCATTAATAATGTAATACAAGTGCCTTATCCGAGCATTGTAGGAAACTGGAAACCCTGCCCTAACGCCTCCCTTACCTCTCTCTTCCCATGTAATAGACACGGTAATTCTGAATGTGGGAGGCTACTTCCTATTTCTGATTCTTTATTATGAGATAATGATTTTTATTGGAGTTGATAATCAGCTGTATTATGCCTCACACTGACTTTCAGCATTTTTCAACCTAAAGATTTTGTCAAAAGTTTTCTTTGTCAAATACCCAAAGCAGATTAGACAAAATTTAATAAACCCAAATTCTATCAATTGAAATAAAATTACAGCAAAGTAAAATTTTTTAAACAGTTGTTAACTGACAAATCAGAGAAAAATGGAAAGTATAGTTTGTTAAGAATTCATTTCCATAACTTCAAAATGAGATATTGGACAATAGTCTGAAGTACATAAGGAAAAGTAATGGAATTTAGCACCTTAGAGAGTATGTTTCTTTGTCATGAGGAAAAATTAAATATAATATTATTTGAATTGGAGTCTAGTAGCAGAGAAATGGTTCTTTCTGAGTTTTTCAGCTATTTGTTTAGGCTCCAATTTTGAAAATTTTGTCAATATTTTAATACACTTTATTGGTATAAGTCATTCATGTTAGAGGTGATGGGCATATTGAATAAATCTAATTAAAATTTTTTTTTCCTTAGGTTTTCCCATTATACACCAGGTAAAGAAAAAATGTAGCATGATTTTAACTGGATCCCTGAAATACCTGAAGAAAATGTATCTGAAGTACCTGAAGAAAAGATGAATATATTTAAAAGCTAGTTTTTTTAAAAGAACCACTGAAATTATTAAACTACTAGCTAGCCTAGGGTAAAAAGAGGAAAAGTACATAGTCACAAATTTATAAATAACAGGGGGAAAACTAGTTATCCCCTAAAGGATAGAAGCAAGAGAGAATACCTTGCGTATCTATACTGATAGCATTGAATGCCTGAATGAATATATTAAATCATTTAGTAAAAAATGACCAAAATTGACTTGTGAGGATACACATATAAGTAAGAGACAGACAGCATTATTTGTTCAATTACCCTTTAGAGAACTCCCATAGCCAGTCTCAGAATGAACTCTTTGTAATATTAAAGAACAGATCATTTGACATTCCCTAGCAGATCATTTGGCATGGACATCTCAAACCATACATTGCTTCTCTAAATATGGTCCTGGCCCACTTGCATGAAATATAAATTGCGGATGAAAGATGAAGATTGCTGTGGCTGAGGTTAAGACCTAGAAGCAGAAACTCTCTGAATGTTGAACCAAGGAACCCACATTCTTGACAAGCAGCCCAAATGAATCTGATGAACATTAAAATTTGGCCAAGATAATAAATGAAAATAGATAATTTTTATAGCCATCATAATAGTGACACAGAAATCTGAGAAACACAGTAAAAAAGAAAACTTCAGCCCACTCTTATTTATGAATATTGATGCATAATTCCAAGTCACATAATAGTAACTGGAGCCAGCAGTACACTTCATATTTAACTTTTTCCAAATTAAGTTTATTTTAGGAATTCACAGATTGACCAACATATGGTATTTATAATAACTAATAAAATTCAAAGAATAGATATATTTTCACATTTAATTAACACAACACATACTAGAATGTCATTTATTAATGTTTAACATTCAACCTATCTAAAAAATTAAATATAAACAAGCAATGTGGAAAGTTACCACAAATTATAGCTCCATGATAATTCTAACAAATGTTTATTTGAACTGAAGTGATCTGGATTTGAGAGATAGCCATGATAAAAATACAAATTTTATTAAGGGCAAATCCATTTTATCTGGCTACTTTCCTAAACCTTCTAACTGTTTCTCCCAATTGAATCTCTAGAATATCTGAGATAGATAAACATATCATCTTCAAATAAAAATCGTTATACTTCTGTCACTGTTAATAGCTGTATTACTATTAACCATATTTCTAATTTTATTGAGAAACACCTCCAGAAAAAAATTATAATCAATAATGGCCGACATAACCTTGTGTTATTTTACTGCAATGGGCAAGATTTTAAGAACTTCAGTTTTTCACTGTTAGTATGATTAAATTTAGTTTGCTAGGGAAATATCTGTCTATTCAATTATTGCTCATTTTTTGGGTCATGGATTTCTTTGATACAAGCTCATGAAAGGTACAGACCTTCATGTTTGAACCCTCCCAAATATGCACTGACATAATTAATACTTCAGTACAATTAAAAGATAGTTTAGAGATACACTGAAGCCCATCCGTGAGGCCTCTAGGGGTCTGAGAATTTACCAGCTTCAGCCTCCCCTGATCCTGCATTTCTTCTTAGCTGCCCATCTCTTCAGCCCCCAAAACACTATTCTCTATTAACCGCCTCCACACCACCCACCCTTGAGTGGGTCAAGCCCCTTGGCCCACTCCAAACTTGCCATGGTTACGGGACCTCCACTATGGCTATGGGTCCTCTGGCTCCTGGCAGTTAAGTAGGGCCACTACCCAGCCTCTGTTTCTTTGAGACCTCACCATCCCTGCGGATATTAACGAACCCAGCTCTGTGATGGCCTCATGTGCTGTCACTGTCCGCCTGAGGAAAGCCCCACTGAATTTAGTGCAACAGGTTCTCTTCTTTCTAGAGCTGAAGTTCTTGATGAATGGTATGTCGTCAGGCCTTTCCTTGGAACATAAGCTTCTGGTAGGCCTCCTGACCTTGCATAATACAAGGTGTCAGCAGGCCCATCTCCCTCAGCCTCCTTACTCATCCTCTGCTATCTGTGGGGACAACCTAAACATTTCCACTCCATTGAGAGTTAGCCATCATTTATTCCAGACTTCTAGAGGTGACCCAGCAGCACGGTCGTGCCATCCCCTTATCAGGGCTCTAATCAGGTAACAAATCATGTGTTTCAAGAAAGTACCTCAAAGTCAATGGATCCTTGCTTATCCAGAATTATGTTCTATATACACTTCAAAGTCCTGATATCCTGACAAACTGTCCCTTTTATCTTTATGAAACATTCCACTTTATCCATGGTTTTATTCATTGTCTTGTAGACCATTTCATCCCATATTAACATGGCCATTACACCCCTCTTGTCATTTGTGTTAAAAGGGTATACCTATATTTATCCCTTTACTTATACATCTTTGAGTCTTTGTATTTAGAGTGTTTGTTTATTAGATTGTACATAGCTGGATCTCAGTCTCTATGTAGACATTCCCCTTTCATTTGTGGTCCTTAGTCTGTTTGAATATGATGCTATAAATTGTGTACGGTTCAGTTTAAACCTAATACCTTGCTATTTGCTTCCTATAAATCACATAACTTTTTCGTTACCCTGCCTTTCCTTTTTTGTAGTTCCTTGGTTAATTGAATATATCTTTATGTTTTAGTGTATTTCCTGTATTGTTTACTAGCTTTTGAACTATTCTATAATTGTTCTGAAGACTACACAATGCAATAGCACCTTTTTACAAGTACTTGGAATTAACATTGTCCACTTCATGTAAAATTGAAAAGGAAACCCTAGTAAAATTCCTTCTGCATGTACCTCATCCTTTGCACTATAGTTCTTATATATTTTACATCTATGTGTATTATAAATTCCACATTGAAATGATAAACTGGTTTATGCAATTAGTTCACTATTGAAGAAATAAAAAAGAGACAGCAAGGTAGTCTTTTACATTTATCCATGTATTAGTTTTTTTCTGAAGTTCTTCATACCTGAGTTACTGTGTATCATTTTATCTCAGCAAGAACTCCATAAACATTTCCTATCACACAGCTCAGTTGACAGTGAAAGCTCTCTGCTTCAGTTCCTTTTAGGATGTTTAAAGAGATCTTTTGCTGTATACAAAATATTAGATTTATTTTCTTTTCTTTTAACACTTTCTCTTAACCCAGAGATATTTCATTTTCTTTTGGTTTCCTTTGTTTCCAAAGCATGTCCACCACACCAGTTACCTTGTGTGCAAAGTGTCTTTTTTCTCTGGGTGCTTCTAAGATTTCCTCTTGTTCTATGGTTTCCAGCAATTTGATTCTGAAGTAGCTGAGCAAGCTTGCTTTGAATTTAACCTGCTTCAGTTTTGCTGAGTTTCTTGCTTGGTAAGTTGATGTTTTTCACAAACTTTGGTTTATGTTCATCCATTATTTTCTTACATATTGTTTTGCAACATTCTTTCTCCACTCTACTGAAAAGGATTCCAATCACTTGTGTATAGGATACTTGATATTGTTCCAAAAGTCATTTTAGTTCTTCATTATTTTTCTATATTCAGTTTGAATAATTTATATTTTTCTACTTTAAGATCATTGATATTAGATTCTGTAGCTTTCTAGTTTAAATCTATAGTAATTTTTGGTTCTAGAATTTTCTCATTTGTTGTCATTTCCATTTACCTGCTGAGATTATCTTTCTGTTCATGAATTAGGTCTATAGTTTTAGGTTCTTACATATTCATAATACAGTATAACATACAATGTATGCAATATTTATGTATTATTATATATTATTATACATAAGTTAAATATGTTTAAGTCCATGCACATATTTATATACTATATAGCTTTAAGATACATGTAATTATGTAAATTATATGACTAATAATTTCAATATGTGGGCTATCTTGTAGCTTCTATTGACTACTATGTTTCTTAATTACGGGTTACATTTTCACCCTTTTTTAAAGGTCTGGAAGTTTTATCATTGCCTGCAGGAAATTCTGCATGGCTTCAGAATTTACTTCATTTTAGGTTGTTTTGTTTTGTTTTCTATTTAGTTCAGCATTTGAATTTGGGTGACAAAAATGGTAAGGGAAATATTTAGAACTTACAACTAAGCAAAATAAATATATAAAACTGACTTGATAATGGGGGGAATCTAGTGACCATAATGTTGCTCATGTAATTGTACATTAATGATACCAAAATTAAAAAACTATATATATATATATATATATATATATATATATATATATATATATATATATATATATATATAACTGAGATATATTCTAAGCTCCCTTAGTTAGATAATCTGAAGGGCTTCCTAATAGCACAAGAATTCATTTATTACTTGTAGTCAGTCCATGAACATTTCATACAAGAACCAATAAGGACAAAAGGAAATAGCTATACTGGTATAAATATACCTCCTTAATTCTAATATACCTTCTTAATTCTAACTCTTTTTCATTTCTATATAATACACTTGATAAGTTGTACAGTATTTTAAAATCTACATCCATTAGTTATACCAAATATTTTCAATCTTGAACCCTTTAAAATTGTTAGTTTCTAAGTATGGTGATAAAATCAGATTACTACTTCCTAAAACTGTTTTCATAATGGCATATTAAATAATGAACAGTAAGTAGAAAATGGTACAAACAGGGAGAAAAGGGAGATCTGATTTAGATTTGGGTCTAGTTAGCAGTTTTAGGGACAGTCTCTTCAAAGTCACACAGAGCCTTAAGAAATACTTCAATGGGCCTCTTACTATATGATCTTTATCTAAATAGCTTTATTATATGGACTGGTTTTCAATATTTGCTGTCCCAATTCCTTGACTTCCTCCCGGAGCTGCAATCACTTATAGCAAGCTAAAATGAAGTATTAGAGGCCTGGTTGAAATGTGAACCAAATTCTGGCCACTTAATGAAGCAATACCACAGGCTGGTATCCAGGCCCTTTGACTCTGTAAGCCATTAGGCAGACAGAGGGAGAAATCCCCATCTGTTTCCTGACCTTTTCCAAACTATGAAGACAGCTCTGTTGCAGAGGGAAAGGACTGTAGTCCATCAATTGTATTTTTTAATCTATTTCCACTGGTATTTTCTTCCTGATTTTAGCAAAAATGTGCTGGTAATCTTCATTTGGGCACTGCTGTTGAGTCTTCATTTTTATGTATTTTGTATTCATCATTGTATTCATTATTGTATTTGTTAATGTATGTGTTTTCTTAGGTTTTTGTTAGTATTTTAATGGAGTATAGAAACTACTTTTGCTTTTATTTCCAACAATAAGCAAAAACATTTTTGAAAATCTGACAGTGAGATGATATTAACATTATCAAATATTAAAACAGTCTATTATGCTGGCATAGAAAGTTTATTAAATAAATAATGGAAAAATAGAATTTTTGGGTTTACTGACTTTACTGGATTGAGTTGGATATAAGCAATATTTTGTCTTAATTTATTTTCAAACCCAGTCTGTCAGATTTATTTTCCCTGTACCTCAATGGTATTGCAAGTAGATTTCATAGTTTCTGGATCACCTTCAGCTATTAATGAACAATCCCACTTAGAGATGTTAAAAAGTCCAGTCTGGTCTACATCAGATCTATCATTCAGCTCAAAGCTTATCACAAACTTCAAGTAGGGAAAACCTCATAATTCTCAAGGCATTTATTAGACTCTGCAGAAGGATGCCATCCTCTTTGGGGTCAGAGAACTTTTTTAAAATAGCATGTCTCCCACCTGCATTTCCTTTGGAAAATAATGTCTTTCCTTTACCAAATGGCAAAGTATTTCTTAAATGTTTATTAGGAGGAAGTTCTTTTGGACCCTCTCAATGGACACAATTAGAAGTATGCCATGCTTCAGTATGCTCATCCCCTGAGGTCTTTGTGTTCCTGCCTCTCTTTTATCTCAGGGATTTCTGGTTGACAATCTTCTTTCATGTGAGCCAGTGATAGATTTTATTTTGTATAACAACCTAGAAAATTGTTAGAATCCATGTTCATTTGAACTAAAACATTGAATGTAGCATCTCTGGCCATAGCACTGATCATCAACAAATTTACTCATCTGAAACCCATTCAAACTTCCTTAGGTGAGCCACCTGTTAAGCTCATACCTATAAAAATCCCAAGATATGGTCTAATGTTAATGACCAATTAATTGCCATTCTCTGGGTGGATTTTTCTTCTTCTTTTTCTTCTCTATTCTAATTCTGTATTTAATTCCCAGGAAAAGTCTAGATCTGGTATGGGACTTCAACAGGATGGAATTGTTAGTCTCCTATGAAAGAGCTCTGTCTGGTGAAAGATGAAGAATTTAGCAGAAATAGAGGGAACAAGATGAAAAAGAGTCTCAGCTTAGGGTGAAGGAAGCTCAATGGGGTATTACAGAAGGCTGTGGGTATTCAGGTACTGAAAGTTATCTTAAGCCTTCCAACAGCACCATTCCAACTGTTGGGTACCTTTCTTTCCTGCTTGATGCCACAGTTTCATTTAAGAAACCTGAATCTAAAAGTGATATTGTGGTTGTGTGTTTAAAATAGTCCTAATCTTTTAGAGATACACAAATATACAAATGAAAGGGTTTGCTTTCTGGAAATCAATTCAAAATAACAGAAAAGGGTAGTGCATGAGTGTGACTGTAGCTAAAAAGCAATTAGCCAGGAGGCACTAATTATTAAGGTGCATGTATTATATATTTCTTTGTGTTTTCTTGTTTGAAATATTTTTCTGGAAAAATAGGACTAAATGAGGAGTTAGAAAATGAATACGGCATATGTAAACAAATCAGTTTAGGAGTTTACCTGTGAGTCTTAAGTAATCAGAGTTAGTAAATGGGAAATGTGGGTCAAGCATTTTTGAGTATTGAATATTTCTGGGAATGACTTCTCAAAGAAAGAAAGTTGAAAACACAGGAGCAAGTGGCCATAACCAAAGATATGAAGTTGTTTATCATGTGAGAGTGCTAGATGCAATAGGCAAGTACTGGTCTCTTCCAGGAAAGGTAGCAGGCCTGCATATGTAAATAAGAGGACAACTAAGAAAAAAAAATGAATAGAGATACAGACAGATGTATGGAGATTTGGAAATTGAGAATACACAAAAGTTGCTGTTTAATTGTACCTGTTTTGTTCAATGAATGATGAGGCAAGATGATCAGATGACATTGTATGTGCAGGAGGCTGGAGAGAAGTTTGGGAAAGGTGAAAATAGTGTAACATTGCAAAATTTCCAAGCAGTGCTGAGTGCCATTAACAAACAGCCAATTTGCACCATTGCTTGTCAGCTGGTACCCAATGTCTGGAATCTTGTCAGCTCTCTTCAAGGGTTGCATAGGAGAAAGCTGCTGCCCATCTCCAGCCTTCCAACCATCAGGCTAATGGGGCTGTCCCTTCTGTTTCCTGCTAAACCTTTCTCCTGAGGCAGGGCTCTAATTTGGGGAATTCTTCATACCAGCTGCCCTACACCATCAAATACAGATTTACGACCATATGCACTCACTTAATTTTGAATTACATCTCAGTAATCATTTTCCCTCAGTTGCTTAATAAGGCATGTGAAAATGCTTTCCCGAGAAAATGATAATTCATTAAATTAATGCACATCAATTTTCTCTGAAACCACTTTTTTTTCCAAATTCACACTTCATCATCACATAGTTCATTTGCATTTTTAAAATTTGTAGTCTAACAATTTAAAAGTCATTTTACAATAACTAGATAAATTATATCAAACCTTTTTTGTGCAATATACCAACACTTCCAATTAACTACTTCTATCTTCTTAGATGCATAAATCAATTATCATTAATAATTCATGAGGTCTTTCAAAAGGAGAAATTAAATGACTAAAGAAAAATATTAAAATATTTTTATTGTAGAAATACTGTTACACTATCTGAGTTACATAAAGAGAATAGAAAAATGTTTAGGTACCAGATTCTAAAGTACTGAGTTCTATTTTCTAATTTATTGAAGTAGACAGTAGAAAAGGATAATAAAATCAAGACCAGTAAGCAGACATGTGATGATGGGAGCCACACTAAACATAGTAGCTCAGATTAAATTTCTCTACTGAGACACTCTCAAAAAAAAGTCAGTTCATCTGTAGTACAATTTGACTGGAGTGTTTTCTTTAAACATTGAGACACATATTGCAAGTCTGTATAACTTAGTTCTGGGTCTTTTATATTTTGCCAAAATTGATCTGCTGCAGTGCTATGACACATTTAATTATATTTCACTCAAGTAACTTTTTGTTAGCAGAAGAATATCACTGATATGATTTCAGCCCAAAGTACAAAGCTTGCTCAATTTTTGAAGATCAATCAATGTATTTCACAATATTGAGTCTAAATTAGAAAAGCATGTAAGGTCATGTAAATAGATTCAGATTTGATTTTGTGGTCTTGGGTTAAGCAAATACTTTTCAATAAGATGTAAAAATCATGAGCTATAAAATTAAAAATTTGACAAGTTAAACTTCATCAAAATTTAAAACTTTTGCTCTTTGAAAGATACTATTATGAGACAAAGAATGGTAGAAATTTGGCAAACCTGAAAAAAGCCTTATATCTGGTGTTCATAAAGAATTCTCAAAACTTGATAACAAGAAAACAAAACAAAAACATACAGATAAAATAGGCAACAGATTTAATAGCTACTTGACCAAAGAAAACATATTTGTCAATATGAAAAAGATCATGAAAAAAGGTTCAACATCATTAATCATCGAGACAATGCATATTAAAACTACATTGAGGTATCACACATTCACATCAGAATGTCTAAATTTAAAAAGACTGATCATACCACATGTTGACAAGGGTGTGGACTAACTGGGACTCTCACACACAGGGGATGGAATGTGAAATGGTACAACCACTTTGGGAAATGGTGGGTGGTTTTTTATAGAGTTAAGCATACACTTACTATATGACCGAGCCATCTCATTGTACATGTTTAACTAAAGGTAAATGGCTATTGATAAGCCAGAAAGCAAATGTTCTCTGGACATCAAATCTGCCAGCATCTTCATCATGGGCTTCCCAGCCTCTATAACTGTGAGACAGAGATGTTTGCTCTTTATGTCACCTAGTCTATGTTATTTTTTATAGTGGCCCAAATTTATTAACACATGGTTGAATTGTGTCCCCATCCCCCCCAAAAAAATTCATATGTTGAAGCCCTAACCCTCAGTGCCTCAAATGTATCAGTATTTGGAGACAGGGCTTTAAAGAGGTGCTTAATATAAAACGAGGTCAGTAGAGTGGGCCCTAATAAAATCCAGCTGGTATACTTATAAGAAGAAATCCAGACGCAGAGAGCATGAGGGATGTTCAGGTGGAGGAAAGAGCATGTGAGGGCCCAGCAAGAAAGCAGCCTCAGGAGAAGCAAACCTGCAGACACCTTCAACTTAACATCTGACTTGCTGAACTCTAAGAAAGTAAATTTCTGTAGTTTATGCCACTCAGTCAACCGTGTTTTGTCATGGAAGCCCAAGCAGACTACTACAGCATCCCAAGACAGGATTACATCTGCCCATTAGAACAATAAAGAGACTGAAAATGTTAACAAGGGTGTTAAACAATGACCACTGGACCAATCTCAGAGAAATGTGCACCATGTTCCACCAATAAACTTATCAGTGGGTTATCTACTGGCTTCACTCTGATCAAAATGAAACTTCTGAATTGTAGAACTGGAAGCTCCTGTGCCCTTTTTGTAGATTAAAACGCTGAAGTTTCAGGGAATTCTCAAGACTTAAGAGTTACTTGAGCAAAAATATAAGCAAGCAAACAATTTTACTGGAAAACAGACAATAACTCCTTTGATGATCTTTATTCTTCCCTTAAGAAAAAAAGCAGTGTCTCTGACATTTGTTCTAGCCAACACAATTTCGCTCCTTGCACATTTTCCTCATTACTCATCTTAATTTTCAGTTGCTCTTTCTTACTCCTTTATCAGGGTGTGAATCGCTTTTTAAACTTCAATTTCTGTCTTGTTGGCAATAGGAATATCAATTTAATTGTAATTATCTTTAACTTAGCAGTTCAAATAGCCTTTGGCTCTTACATACTATCTTCTTCAACATTTGCTAGGTTTTTCTCCTGATTTGTTGGGTTTAGTAGTTCACTAATTTTGAAAAAGACAGTGTTTCTCTTTAGCACTGGCAATTTTTCATTTGCTTTTAGCAACAGTGTTTAGCTTAAATGTGTGTACCCTTAAGACTTTTGTCAAGTGACTTGCTCTTTGATGATTAAATATTAAAAAGATTAAATATTAAAAAGATAGTGCTGAATTCTTCAGTAATTCAGTATTTCAACTTCAAATCATATTTGGCATTTCTCACAATGTAGCTTTGTTTATGTTATTTTCTTGAGAGATTCCTCGAGTAGCTTTAGTGACCTCTTTATATATAAAGCATGTGAAATTTGCCTGAATATTCTCAATTTTAGATCCACATGATTAAAGTACTCTAGTCATTTTGTCTGTCCTCACAACTAAAGCACAGTTAATTGTCATAAAAACTGGGCAGAATTTTGATAAGAGAACTTCATTATAGTAATACTCATAGTTTTTAAAATATTATAGCTTGATAATAGCACTATCTACCCCTTTTTCTTCAGGACAGAGTTAGAGTCATTGCTGGCAATTTCATTATTTTTTCCTTCATTTTTGAATGAAAAATATATTTTCCCTCCAAATTAATCAAGTTCTCTAAATTAATTTTCAAAAAGCACAATCTTTCCCATTCTAAATTCTCATGTATTAACTCAGCATTTCAGTAAATACAATAGGTTCCTTTCTAACTTCATGTTTATTTGCTCACCTGAATCACAAAGATAAAATCAGGATTAGAAAACTGCATTACATGATAGAAGACTGGTGTTCAAGTCCTAGAAATCCCATTTGATAGCTGTAACAAAATGTATCCCCTTCTTTCCTAATTCACAGGTTTACTGGGTCTTACTGTATAGAGAAGCCCCTTGAATACTAAAATTAACACAGTAATAAATGAAAAGAATAATCATTGAACAGTTTTTAGCTGCTTCATCATTTTCTCCTGTAATAACTCAATCTTTGTTACTTCAGTTTCAAAGTTCTCCCTCCATAATTTAATTTCTTATTTCTCAAAGCATAGTCATAAACCATCTCCATCAGCATCACTGGGGAATAAGATAATTTTATTAGATTAAAGATTTCTAGACCACATCTCAGACTTAGAATCATACTATCTGGGGATATAGCCCAGGGATTTGCATTTTAATGAATACCCAGGGTAGTTCTTTTTCACATTAAAGTTTGAGAAACATTGATTGATGTGCTGTTCATCTCTTTTCTGCTCTTTTTTTCTTTAACAATATCTTTCTGGGGTAGAATGACTGTGAAAATGGCCAGTTTCTTTATCCTTGCTTATATCCATGCTCTCTGAAATATTACTTTACAGCTCCTCCCATCAACAGGTAGACTCTATTTCTCCACCTCTTGAATTTGACTTGCTTTAGTGAAATAAATGCCATGGAAGTGGCAGTGTACCAATTTCAAGCAGGTCTTAAAAGGGCTTGGGCAGTTCTGCTCACTGTCCTGGAAGCTGGGTCCACTGTGAGAATAAATTTAAGCCAACCTACTGGAGAATGAGACTGTGTAGAGAGACCTAATGGTTCAACGGGTCCCAATTTAGGACACCCACAACTGCCACCATCAAGTGCCTGGTTAGCAACTGCAGACACATAAGTTAGCCCAACCAAGACAGAAGTATCCAGCTGACCCATAGACCCATAAATAATAATACATGCAAACTGTTAAAGCCACTGAATTTTCAGTCGTTTGTTATAACAATCAGTAACTGATGCATGTCATGCATCAGAAAAATTAACGGGTAATTAGGGTAGGTTTCTGAAGTCTTTATAATCAAAGTACCCCACCCTTTACCTTTAACTTAAACATGCACATCATGTTCACTTTCAAAACTTGAAATTCTCCTCCGAGTGTTTCTAAGCTTATCACATTTTTGTCATAGATATCATCATGTTCTTATTTAAGAAGCACATATTAAATAAAATTCTTCCTTTAAAACTCATCTGAAATTATACCTGTTATATATTGGTCTTAATAAATAAAAAGGGCATATAAGTGATTTTAATTTAATTGAACAGAGCAAAAACATAGATCCAAATATATATATATATATATATATATATATATATATATATATATATAGTTTACATGATCGCCTAACTTAGTTTGAAGTCTTTGTAGCACTTTTGTATGACTATGTAACCTATATAATATTAGCTAGTTTGTTTGCATTTGGTCCAAACTTCATTTGAAGAAACAGAAAAATGACTTAGTTGAACATGTTTAAATATGTAAGACAATATAATTATATAATATATGGAAAGTTACAAATAACAATGGAAGTTTTTTTCTTTGGCTATAGACTTTCCTCTGCCTACAATTTTTGCCTCTTCAAATTCAGTCATTTATTTACTCAGTTATTAATTCTATGCAGATAACTCCAAAATCTGTGTCCAATGATGACTTCCTTTTGAAGCGTCAGATACACTGTGCCAACTACATGTTAGATAATTAGATTTGATATCCTGCAGGCATCTGTCAAAGTATAACAAAATTCAAGGCTATGTTTGGCTTAATAAACTTTTAACTTTACTTTTTCAAGGTTTTGTTTAAACTTTTAATAAAATCCCATGCTATAGCTCAATATATTTTTCCCCCAACAAAACAAACATATCTTTGGAAATATCACAACTCTAAAGATCAAACTAGTATTTCAGCAATAAAGCAACTTGAGAATAAGAGAATGTTTAAGGATTTTTTTAAACATTGAATTTCTAATATAAACAAGCTATCATTTCAACTCAGTCAAATTTAACAGTTAACAGATTATTTCAACCCTTTTATTTAACAGACATATTCTACCTAGCACTAGATGTATTTTTTAAATTTATGCTTGTTTTAATGTAAGTAAGATACAACATATTGAAAAAACTGAAAAAAACAAAAATATTTTAGTTTCATGAGATTTGTTTCAAGTTTTCCTGTTAATGAAATATGTTTCTCTATTTAAAAGCTAACATTTATAATTTCATATTTTCCTTTTTCAAAGAAGGATTTACTTAGTGATTCCCACATTCAAAAAACAGATGTGTCTAAAACTTAATTCTTCATTTCTGCCAGAAAACCTCAGATAGAACTTCTTATTACAGTTTTTTGTAGTGCAAAAGTTATCTCTTTTAAACATTTTTACACTCTCAGGGTTTTCTTTTTACATGTCACATATTTATTTACTGAATGAATGAAGAACAAATAAATATTACAAATAAATACAGTCTGTTTTTATAATATTTTTATAAATAACAGTTAAAGGCAAATAATAATGATAATAGCAACATCAGGAAGAGAGGGAATTAACAACTTCTAAGTTTTCAGCCTCGAATTCCTAATTGGGAACTTGATAATGCAGCAAAGAATATCCTTATAATGTCTGCATAGTAGGTTTTTTAAAAATAATTTATGTAGTAGTCTAATTTACAAAGTGTAAAGTGCTCCTTTGTAATGGTGGGAGATGGTTTTTAGATGGACCACAGATGGGCATCAGTTGACAAGGAGACAAACCTTTTTCTTTCATGACTTAATGTAGGAACAGAAGAGGAAATATTCAGGACAGTTAAGAGAGTTGTTCTGCACATTTGTAGATACTTGTAAAAGGTGCCTGCAGTCCAGGTCTTTAATACATCATATTTCATGTAATATGAACATGCCAGGCTGTCCAAAGAGAACCCAAACTTTGAGACTTCTGTAAGC
Organism: Manis pentadactyla; assembly: GCF_030020395.1. Taxonomy (NCBI): domain Eukaryota; kingdom Metazoa; phylum Chordata; class Mammalia; order Pholidota; family Manidae; genus Manis; species Manis pentadactyla. The sequence continues at coordinate 41,022,075 of NC_080030.1, forward strand.
ATCATGAAGGCAAAGACAGAGGAGCTAAATTTCTCATTTTAGTACCAGCTGTGAAACCAAAGACACTTTTTGTTGTTCATGGATTAAAGTGGGAAGCAGAAATGGGTAGGAGAAAGACCCAGAAAAAAATAAGTGATAATAAAAGAGAAAATCTTTATATTGTTTTTGCAATAATTTATTTTAAAGATAATTCTGGGTAAATAGTTTGATGTTTGCCTACAAATATTAGCTAATATTTGAAGATACACATTCAGGAATTTCAGGGAGGTATTTAAATAGCAGAAAATTTGCTTTCAAGAGATTAACCCCATCAAGCATGATTAGTTTTCACCCATGGAACAGCATAAACAAGCATACTTGTTTCCAACAAGTACGAAAGTTTTATCTATCTGAGTAGCCCTTTGCCTCTGTGTTCAGAGTTCCTGCATCCGTCTATCTCACAGAGATCCTGTCATCAGATTCGATCCTAAGTCTGGCCAGTCCTGCCATTACAATATTGTTGTGCCTGCCTTCATGAGCTTTCTGTTCAAGGTGTTAGTTGGGGTGTGCGGGGCAAAGAGAGACTCACCTGTACTTCTGTGTATGGCTGTGCTTGTATCCACCTGCATTCCCATGTAGTTTTGGTTTAGGACTTGTTCTCATTATAATTTATCACCTGGTAACAAGGTTGTTGGGGAGGGATGGCAAAATTCCCAACTGCCTCTAATACTTCAAGAATATGAATATTTAAATAAAAGACCTGACATTTGCTAAATTACTAAATTAAGTGGACCAAATATAGATGAGAATTAGAACAGTAAAATTCCTCTAGTTCTGCTGAGATAAAAGCTTTTTGAACTGATCATTGAAAATGATTATTATCTAATGTCAGATCTGACAGTGAGTAGATCTGTGACATCAGTATTCTGTGTGCACAGCTGATACACACACATACCTTTCCTAGAGCACTTTGCTTAAAACATAATAAGGGATCGAACCCTGCTTTTGAATTACATATAACCTGTTACTTTGTCTGCCTTTCTGGCTGTTTTAAAATGCCCTGTGACAAGGCCCATACCTTAACTACACATTCTAGCACTTTCCAGTACACAGGAGAAAAACTGTACATGTTTTATGAAAGGATGCTAATCATTGATGACTTTATCCCATGAAAGGATGAGGTTAGGGTTAATTCAATATAAACTACACACACACACAATATATATAGTATATATTATGTGTGCCACACAAATATCTACAAGGAGACTCCAAAAGGTTTTACGACAAAGCTCTATGAATGCATGAGTAAGAGTTCTCTAAGCAAAAAGGGGCTCAAGTAAAGGAACTCCAGATAAATGAAGTAGCATAGCTTCACAAGACCTCTATACTTCAGGGAGAGTAAGAAGCTCAGAGTCACTATAATAAAGGAAAGAAGGGTGATAGAAAAGGAAGGAGATGCCACTGAAATTAGTTAGGTTGGAATAAGACCACGCAAGACTTTGGTCACAAAAGAACTGAGCAATCACTTACCTTATGGCAACAGTCAACAGAGGTATTTATTTCTTTTTAACAAGAAACGGGTGACATATGAAATCCACAGTTATGGATGTGTGAAACCAACAGCTATGGATGTGTTACAGTGGAGAAAGGTTTCAGCTGGGGTGAGATTGGTAGCAGAAAGATAAATGAGGAGAATGTTGTACAATAACAGTCCCCATTTTTTTCTTCACTAAGTACAAAAGATTAACAAAATTCATAATAAATCCTAGGGTTTGAAAAGAACAAGCCACCAAAATCAACCTGAAACATAGTTACATAAATATGACCCTGGGAATTGTGCTAAGAATGATAGACACACAAGATTTTCAAAATATAAAGAAAGGTATCACAAAGAAATGAGGTGAAATAAAAAATTAATTTAAAGTTATCTTTACATTTCCAAGGACAAGAAGTATGGGATAGAGGGTAAAATGTGAATAACTTCTGATGTGTTATTAGCCTTGCAACCTGCCTGTAAATTACACTTAAAAATTAGCTTAGCTTTTATCAAGGATAGAAGTAAGCCCTTTGTACCCATGTTCACTATGTGCCCTGTGACAAGAGGTAGCTTTAGGAATCACTGTGTCTTTGATGTATGTTCACTTAGAATGTCAGAGTCATATATGCTTTTTTTATAACCTCCTTAAATCTCTATAAGCATAAAAGCTGCTTGAAATACCAACCCATGAAGTAGCATTATCAAATATTATAAAAACATAAAATACATAACTCATGCTTGGGGTTCCATAGTTCTGTATCTTCCTGTGACCTACAGCTATTTGCCATTTCATATAAATAATAGTTTGCAGACCAAGATTTTTTAAAAGGGTGAAAAGCTGACTTTGATTTGTGGTCTTTGAAAGCCGTAATTTGCAACCGATACGATGTTGGCAGGTTTCAGTGCTCGATGGCCTTTCAGTTTGGATTAGGAACTACAGCTACACATTTGCCCTGTTCTGTCTGCCATGTTCGCAAAGGTCATGATGAATGTTTTATTTATTCTTTCATATTTCAGTGCCAATTAGAGCATAATTCAGGGCTCTTCAATTCCCAAAATAAGAAGATGAGACCTTGAAAATAACAGAAGTCCTGGAAGTGTAAACTAGTTTTTGTGGACAATTCTGAAAAACAGACCTTTGCTTCAGTGTCAGATATAAACAAAGATGTCATATACAAAATCCACACAGAATGACTAGGCCCTAAAGTTGACCAGAGTGGGATAACAAAAAGACACCAACTAGGGAAGGAGTTTATTACAGAGCTGCCAACAAGTGGTGTGGGTCTGCAATCCTGCTGGATTATTTCTGAGTGTTCTGGTATTCTTATTTATAATGTGGGTGTCATACCTGCCCGACTGTTTTTCCTCCTGTATTGACATTTTCCTAGAAGATAATATATAAATGACGAGTGAAGAAGCATGCCATGGGAAACAATGTTTTATACATTTTCTTCATTCCACCAAAAAATGAACTTGTTGAAGGATCAAAAAATAAGTTGGTGAAATATAAATAAAAAGAAAAGAAATAAGGTTCAGTTTCCAGCAGTGAGGTGAAATATCTATCCAAAGAAATCTTTCCTGTGTAAAATACCCCAAACTGATGAATAAAATATTTTTAAAATTTCCAAATTTTAAGACTAGTTAGTGTAATGGAACAAAAAATCCTCTACAACTTATAAAAGATGGAAAGAAAGACCAAGGGAGGGAAGGAAGGAAGGAAGGAAGGAAGGAAGGAAGGAAGGAAGGAAGGGAGGAAGGGAGGATGAATTTAGAGACAGTTCAATTTACCATCCTGAATTCTTAATGGGCATAAATGGTCATATTTACCTAGAGTTTGGGCTTTAGTGGTCCATTAAAGAACAGAAGAAAAAGCCCAGGGTATTTCAAAACGGAAATATCTTTGGTCTGTGAACCCCTACATAAAGGAAAGACCAACTATGGTGTCAAACATAGTGAGTAAATTAGGAAAAAATCCCCTCTCTAGTAGAAGACTGTAAGAACACTGACTGTCATCAGCATTAGCTGTGGGTGAATAAAAATGTCTGTAATACATGCTTATTTTGATTTAAATTAAGAGCAAGAGGTCTTACTGACTTTGTGGCTAAAAACAAAACAGACAAGCAGCAATGAAAACAAAATTTCTAGGAAAAATGTGACCCCTCAGGGAAGAGCAAAGAAAAGTTGTAAGGACTACATTAAAATGCATATTAGCATAATGAAAAAGCACAAAACAGACTAGAAAATAATCCACCTTGAGAGACTCAGAAGAATAACAAATAGTATATTCTAACCCACTAAGACAGCAGATTTTGGCATTCTCAGTAAATAATGTGAATAAAATTTAACATGTAAGCTTTTAAAATGGAAAATTAAACAAATAAGAAAGCTTTTAAAATGAAAAATTAAACAAATAAGAAAGGAACAAAAAATGTACAATTTGACCAGGAATATATTTTTTAAATCATATGGAATATTGTTATACAAGATATGAAACAACTGAGATTTGGTGCTCAATAAAGGTGTTTAGGAGCTGAACCAAAGGAACCAAGAAAAGAATTGGTGAACTGGAAGATTAATCTAAAAGAATAGCCCCAGAATGCACCCCAGAGAGGCAAGCAGAAAGTATGAAAAAAAAATTTAAGAAACACAACAGAGTAAGAAATGTTAATGCTCAACCAAAGGCCAAATCAAAGAAGAGAAAAAATCGGTGTGAATTCCACTTTGTGATAATCCTAGGCTTTTTATTCTAATAATTCTAATGTCTAAAGAAATAATGCTGAGAACTTTTGAGAATAGAAAAAAGACATGAATTCTCAAATACAAGAAGCTCAGTGAGTCCTCCCCTAAAATGATAGATGATAGGTAGATAGAAAAAAAACTAGACACATTTGATGAAAATGTAGATCACCAAAACATCTTTAAAAAAGTGGCCAGAAAAAAGAACAGCAGGATAATTAAACCACCAGCTGCTGCCTCAAAGGAAAAACTGAAAACCAGAAAAGAGAGCAAGTCTGTACAGAAAAACATGGAAAAAATTAATAACTTAATAAACACCCAATTACATATAAATGCAATGAAAGTAAATGACAGAGAAATACTCCATAAACCTTAAATTATATTCAAATTGGAGGAAAATAATTAAGACCAGCAAAAAAGGCATTTGAAGGCCTGGTGGAGAAAAAGATTAGCAAACTCAACCCCAAATAACTGGGACTATCAAGACATCATATTGATAGCAAGGCCAAGAAACATCAGCAAAAAGTCCCTTCCAGAAAAGAGACCATCCCCTGCCTTTAAGATCTAAAAACAGCAGGGATTGAGAAACAGCTTTGAGATGTTGGAGCAAACAAAGCATGGAATGTACACAGAAGACAGAGATGGCAGTTAGTCAGCACTAGATCTAAAAAAGAAGAGATAATTTTGGACTGAAATATCTTTAAGAGGTGGTAGCCAAAGGTACGGAAAAGGAAAGAAATGCTTACTGGAAGAAGTCCTCCAGAAACAAATCAGCATCACAGACTCCCAAGAAATCTGGCCACAAAAGACTTTGCATATTAAAGAAATTATTATTCTTCATATCAGAAAAAAAGGCATCCTTTGGGTTGAGAAACCAGGTTAGTACCTTAACTCCTTCCTTTCATCGATTCTTCTGCTAATAGCAAGTCTAGAAAATCCAACTCACTTAAATCCTGATAACAAAAAAACAAAAAGGTAGCATTTATACAAAAATATTTCAAGAGAAAATAAAACATAAAGCAAAGCTTAGGAAGAAGCCTCACCAGAAATCTCATCACAAACAGGTTGTAATGCAACATTTCAACCTGAATGTAAAAGAAAACTAAAAGAACAGTTGCAAAAGAAAAAACTGCAAGGCAAAGTAAAAAAAAACCAAATATAACATATAGTCAAAATACCTGGGGTTATAACCTAGCAATGGGATAATGCAAAGGTAACTCACAGAATTCAGGAAAGAACTAGAATGAGACAGAAATATTTCAGAAGTGAAAACTACATTACTAGGAGCACTAGTGGGTATAATCAACACAGAAAAACTAAGGGAGAAAAAAAAGGATAGAAATGAAGAAAATGTTTTTTCATCTTCTGGAATCGCATCATCTTAATTTACTCTTCTCTACATTCACTGCAGGAAGAACCTTTTGCTTGTGTTTACCTGCTCTCATCAGCTTCACCATAATGGATGTCCATGAAGGCTGAGCGTGTGTTATGCAAGCAACACAGTTGAACCAAGAAGAACCAGACCAAGTGATGTGAAAGGTCCTGGAGATCCTGGAGAGTTCAAATCTGGGTACCAGAGTTTTAGAGGAGAGTTACCGATTGTTTTGAAAAAAAATTAAATCTTACACAACTTTGTAGGGAACAGAAAAGGGAAAACAAGGCTAATGTGATATTTATACCAAAGCCAGCCAAAGAATGCTAGAAATTGTATTTAACATCACTGTCATTCAAAACCAGAAAAACAGAATTATCAAAGGATGTACAATATAATAGTAAATGAAATCCAACAATGTATTCAAGTAAATGAATCATTACCAAGTTCAATTTATTATAGGAATGCAAAATTTATTCATCACTTGAAAACTTACTAATTCCCCATATGAACAGACTAGTTATATATTATATGTATACAGTAATCACCTAGACAGGTTATATTTGAATTTTAACTAGAGATCAAAAAGATATATGTCATGTTAACTATCCTACCAATAGTCCTCTATAGCAAAATACTCATTTAGAAGTGTTTACAGAACACTATTTTTTAATTCAACATGACTCAACAGTTACACATAACAAATTATAAATTTTTCTGCAAAGTCACTTTGCAATCACAGAGGATAAAAAATAATGATCTAATAATGGTGATGGTCAAAAATAACCTCTCAGGTCTAATAAACTTTTGCTGTTGTATTAGCAAGCAGACCTTTGAGAGGGTATTATATTTCAACACACAATTCAATGAATTATAAATGAAGTGATAATTTTCTCATACTCCAAGTTTTTAAAATACATTTTAAAGCAAATAATTGAAAAAAGTATCATATCCCACTGAGGTTTCTATTTTTTTTTTTTTTAGTATGCCAGAAGCAGTCTCACAATATTTAACACATAGCTGTCATATAAGGCCCAGGTAAAAAGCACAAAAAATATTTTTAAAGAGAAAATGTCACCCTTTGATATCAAAGTCAAATGTGTTTACATCTACACTCTACTGTGAAGTTTCACACATTGTTATACCAGTGGAATCACAGGAAATGAAGGCTAACCCATCTTATATGAGAACATCCAGAAACACCAACTATGCATCTTTAGCAAAAATAAAATTTATGAGCACAAGTACATTTTTTTAGACAAAAAAATTTTATGTGGATTATTTGCATTTTGTTTGAAAACATTTCTAAAGTCAAAATGAAAACTAAAGAAAAATTTAATTCAACTGAATGTAACAAATTTTCTTTCATTCTAAAATATAATAAATGACGAAGACTTAAATGCAATTAAATTCCACTTCCATGGCTCCAATATAAACAGAAATATTATGTCATTACTTTCTCCTAAAACTAAAAGGCAAACTGTGAGTTCTTGAATTTGTTTTTCCTTCTTTATTTTTAAATATGGAAATCAGAAATAAGATGAATAATTGAAATCCAATAAAGTTTTGTTTGTCTACATATCACTGTTTTTAATTCTTTACCCATGTAGAAAAAATAGTAATAAAACCAAATGATTGAAATTCTCACTGCTTCCTAGTCCCAGGTGTCAACTGCCACAGGGTACAGAACCAAAAGTATGGACAACGAGAGAGATAAAGAGACTGAGAAAGAGAGACTATATAAACCATTAACAAAATAACTAACAGTAGAAAAACCACACCCTCCACACTGAAACCATATAATAATAATGGCGTATTTCATGTTTTCTAAAAGGTGCTAGAAACATCTCTCAAAGTAAATGCCACTTACCTAGGTACTACCATGACTAAAATTTTATAATTATAAATCTAATCTGCTGTTGTAATAAAATTATTCCTCTTCTGACTCAAATTCGTCTATTTTCTCTGTCACTGCCACCACCCATTAACTTTCCTCTGGAAAGTTCTGTCCCTACCCATTTGCTTTCCTATCCTTTCTCTTCCATTTATTTTCCCCGTAAGAGAAATTTTCACAAAATATAAGATCATATTGTTACCTTCCTAAAACACTTCAGTAGCTTCACAGAGCTCTTGAATAAAATCTTAATTCTTATCTTGAGCTTCTCACCCCTACATTATGAAAATGATGTCAACTTTTACAGTCTCAACAAAAGGCCCTATTCCTCTTTCTCACCAGTTGCTAGTCATACTTGTTAGAATGTGACACTTTCCCCTACAAAGCATTTAATTGTACGAGCTGGTTTCGTAAAGCTCCAGATGCTATTTTCTTCAGATCTTTTCCTGAGTGGTTGCTAATCCTTAATCTCCAGGTGGTCCCTCTCTGTAATTCTTTATCACCAAACACTATTTATTAATGGTTTTAATCACAACGTATACTTATATGTACATGTGCATTCATCATATAACGCTCTGGATCAAATAAAAGCTTCATGAGTGCAGGGACTTTGTGTGTGTGCCTTATAGGCCCATCACGTTGGACAGTGTCCACCACAGAGTGGACAACAAATGCTTGTTGAATGAATGCCTGAATGGAGGATTGAGTAAATTTCAATTATGTATGTACACATACAAACACAGAACCCAAAATAGGACAGTATATTCTCATAACTTTATGTTATCCATTCCATTTTTCATCCCTTTACTGAACAGACTCTCAAATCCTAGTCCAAGACATTAAATATCCGTGACCCAAATAACTGCAATGTATTTTCTCTCTGCAAGTACTACTTTTTTTTTTTTTTTAAATAATTATTTTTTATTGAAGGGTAGTTGACACACAGTATTACATTACATGAGTTTCAAGTGTACAACACAGTGGTAGAACATTTATATACATAATTCTAGGTTCCAGCTATCACCCTACCAGGCTGTTACAATATCTTGACTATATTCTTTATGCTATACATTACATCCCGGTTACTAATTTATTTTACCATTGGAAGTCTGTCCTTCTTTTTTTTTTTTTTTTTTTTTTTTGTGAGGGCATCTCTCATATTTATTGATCAAATGGTTGTTAACGACAATAAAATTCTGTATAGGGGAGTCAATGCTCAATGCACAATCATTATTCCACCCCAAGCCTAATTTTTGTCACTCTCCAATCTTCTGAGGCATAACAAACAAGTTTTTACATGTAGAACAAATTCTTACATAATGAATAAGTTACATAGTGAACAGTACAAGGGCAGTCATCACAGAAACTTTCGGTTTTGCTCATGCATTATGAACTATAAACAGTCAGTTCAAATAATGAATACTCATTTGGTTTTTATACTTGATTTATATGTGGATACCACATTTCTCTCTTTATTATTATTATTTTTAATAAAATGCTGAAGTGGTAGGTAGATACAAGATAAAGGTAGAAAACATAGTTTAGTGTTGTAAGAGAGCAAATGTAGATGATCAGGTGTGTGCCTGTAGACTATGTGTTAATCCAAGCTAGACCAGGGCAATAAAACATCCACGTATGCAGAAGATTTCTCTCAGAACGGGGGGGTGAGGTTCTAAGCCTCACCTCTGTTGATCCCCAATTTCTCACCTGATGGCCCCCCTGCGACTGTGCCTGTCTTAGGTTGTTCCTCCCTTGAGGAATCTTACCCGTCTCTGGCTAACCAGTCATCTTCCGGGGCCATACAGGGAAATGTAAAGTTGGTAAGTGAGAGAGAAGCCTTATTGTTTGAAATGGTTAGCTTTTTATTTCTTTGCATATTTATGCCCTGTAGCTTCTATGCCCAGCATTTGTCTTGAGGTATCTTTACCACTTGGAAGAATTATGATACTCGGTAAATTTGATATGAGGCACGAATTCTATTTAAGGGTTGTAATTAGGAAGGAAGAAGAAAAGCTATAGAAGTAGCAGGCGGAAGAAAACATGGGAAGATTTGATTATTTCTTTGACATATCTTCTTGCAGAGTAACTTCAGCATGTATAGGTTTTAAGCTACTACTTAAATTGTGCACACACATTAACATAATAGGAGTATAGTTACATAACCAAAGCATATCTGTAATTACCAGCCATCTCCAGTGAAACCAAGAAAACCAGTTAGGCACCTTAGGCATTTGTGAAAACTTATCTATGATATGGTGGATATTGTCCAACTGAACTTGAACAGTCTGAGAGAAATCAGACAAATTAAAACAACCCATTCCTGGGGACTGTTCACATGCCATATGTTCTTTTAACAGTAAATAGTTTGTAGTTGTAAGACTTTGGAGCGCTACAATTTGCACTTCTCCAAATTCTTGGTTGAGTTCCAACAGTATAGATCCAGTCAAATTTGTTGTTTTACTGTATGCACAGGCCAGCTTAGATATCTCCTTCCTCATTCACATGGTAAGTCCAGGAACTGGTGGGATGAGTGCATCTACAGCTGTAGCAGTGCGTGGATCTTTGTTGGGGTTTTTTGATGATCATCTTCTGGCATGAGTCTTCCAGAGAGTGCAGATGTTGGAAGTTCTTTTTCATATCGTATCTTAGTTCATTTTCGGGGTAGCCCAATTAGGCTTTGATCCTCTGTATAAACACAAACAGACCCTTTGCCTACACTTTTATATGCCCTTTATACCCTTGTGTAGAACTCGTTGGAGGTTACCACACAGGAACTGCCCTTTTTTTTTTTGCTATCACTAATCTACACTTACATGACGAATATTATGTTTACTAGGCTCTCCCCTATACCAGGTCTCCCCTATAAACCCCTTTACAGTCACTGTCCATCAGAATAGCAAAATGTTGTAGAATCACTACTTGCCTTCTCTGTGTTGTACAGCCCTCCCTTTTCTCCTACCCCCCCCATGCATGTTAATCTTAATACCCCCCTACTTCTCCCCCCCTTATCCCTCCCTACCCACCCATCCTCCCCAGTCCCTTTCCCTTCGGTACCTGTTAGTCCATTCTTGAGTTCTGTGATTCTGCTGCTGTTTTGTTCCTTCAGTTTTTCCTTTGTTCTTATATTCCACAGATAAGTGAAATCATTTGGTATTTCTCTTTCTCCGCTTGGCTTGTTTCACTGAGCATAATACCCTCCAGCTCCATCCATGTTGCTGCAAATGATTGGATTTGCCCTTTTCTTATGGCTGAGTAGTATTCCATTGTGTATATGTACCACCTCTTCTTTATCCATTCATCTATTGATGGACATTTAGGTTGCTTCCAACTCTTGGCTATTGTAAATAGTGCTGCGATAAACATAGGGGTGCATCTGTCTTTCTCAAACTTGATTGCTGCGTTCTTAGGGTAAATTCCTAGGAGTGGAATTCCTGGTTCAAATGGTAAGTCTGTTTTGAGCATTTTGATGTACCTCCATACTGCTTTCCACAATGGTTGAACTAACTTACATTCCCACCAGCAGTGTAGGAGGGTTCCCCTTTCTCCACAGCCTCGCCAACATTTGTTGTTGTTTGTCTTTTGGATGGCAGCCATCCTTACTGGTGTGAGGTGATACCTCATTGTAGTTTTAATTTGCATTTCTCTGATAATTAGCGATGTGGAGCATCTTTTCATGTGTCTGTTGGCCATCTGTATTTCTTTTTTGGAGAACTGTCTGTTCAGTTCCTCTGCCCATTTTTTAATTGGGTTATTTGTTTTTTGTTTGTTGAGGCGTGAGAGCTCCTTATATATTCTGGACGTCAAGCCTTTATCGGATGTGTCATTTTCAAATATATTCTCCCATACTGTAGGGATCCTTCTTGTTCTACTGATGGTGTCTTTTGCTGTACAGAAGCTTTTCAGCTTAATATAGTCCCACTTACTCATTTTTGCTGTTGTTTCCCTTGCCCGGGGAGATATGTTGAAGAAGAGGTCACTCATGTTTATGTCTAAGAGGTTTTTGCCTATGTTTTCTTCCAAGAGTTTAATGGTTTCATGGCTTACATTCAGGTCTTTGATCCATTTTGAGTTTACTTTTGTATATGGGGTTAGACAATGGTCCAGTTTCATTCTCCTACATGTAGCTGTCCAGTTTTGCCAGCACCACCTGTTGAAGAGACTGTCATTTCGCCATTGTATGTCCATGGCTCCTTTATCAAATATTAATTGACCATATATGTCTGGGTTAATGTCTGGATTCTCTAGTCTGTTCCATTGGTCTGTGGCTCTGCTCTTGTGCCAGTACCAAATTGTCTTGATTACTATGGCTTTATAGTAGAGCTTGAAGTTGGGGAGTGAGATCCCCCCTACTTTATTCTTCTTTCTCAGGATTGCTTTGGCTATTCGGGGTCTTTGGTGTTTCCATATGAATTTTTGAATTATTTGTTCCAGTTCATTGAAGAATGTTGCTGGTAGTTTCATAGGGATTGCATCAAATCTGTATATTGCTTTGGGCAGGATGGCCATTTTGACGATATTAGTTCTTCCTAGCCACGAGCATGGGATGAGTTTCCATCTGTTAGTGTCCCCTTTAATTTCTCTTAAGAGTGACTGGTAGTTTTCAGAGTATAAGTCTTTCACTTATTTGGTTAGGTTTATTCCTAGGTATTTTATTTTTTTTTTATGCAATTGTGAATGGAGTTGTTTTCCTGATTTCTCTTTCTGTTGGTTCATTGTTAGTATTTAGGAAAGCCACAGATTTCTGTGTGTTGATTTTGTATCCTGCAACTTTGCTGTAATCTCATATCAGTTCTAGTAGTTTTGGCGTGGAGTCTTTAGGGTTCTTTATGTACAATATCATGTCATCTGCAAATAGTGACAGTTTAACTTCTTCTTTACCAATCTGGATTCCTTGTATTTCTTTATTTTGTCTGATTGCCGTGGCTAGGACCTCCAGTACTATGTTAAATAACAGTGGAGAGAGTGGGCATCCCTGTCTAGTTCCCGATCTCAGCGGAAATGCTTTCAGCTTCTCGCTGTTCAATATAATGTTGGCTGTGGGTTTATCATAGATGGCCTTTATTATGTTGAGGTACTTGCCCTCTATTCCCATTTTGCTGAGAGTTTTTATCATGAATGGATGTTGAACTTTGTCAAATGCTTTTTCAGCATCTATGGAGATGATCATGTGGTTTTTGTCTTTCTTTTTGTTGATGTGGTGGATGATGTTGATGGACTTTCGAATGTTGTACCATCCTTGCATCCCTGGAATGAATCCCACTTGGTCATGGTGTATGATCCTTTTGATGTATTTTTGAATTCGGTTTGCTAATATTTTGTTGAGTATTTTTGCATCTACGTTCATCAGGGATATTGGTCTGTAGTTTTCTTTTTTGGTGGGGTCTTTGCCTGGTTTTGGTATTAGGGTGATGTTAGCTTCATAGAATGAGTTTGGGGGTATCCCCTCCTCCTCTATTTTTTGGAAAACTTTAAAGAGAATGGGTATTATGTCTTCCCTGTATGTCTGATAAAATTCCGAGGTAAATCCATCTGGCCCGGGGGTTTTGTTCTTTGGTAGTTTTTTGATTACCTCTACAATTTCGTTGCTGGTAATTGGTCTGTTTAGATTTTCTGTTTCTTCCTGGGTCAATCTTGGAAGGTTATATTTTTCTAGGAAGTTGTCCATTTCTCCTAGGTTTCCCAGCTTGTTAGCATATAGGTTTTCATAGTATTCTCCAATAATTCTTTGCATTTCCGTGGGGTCCGTCGTGATTTTTGCTTTCTCGTTTCTGATACTGTTGATTTGTGTTGACTCTCTTTTCTTCTTAATAAGTCTGGCTAGAGGCTTATCTATTTTGTTTATTTTCTCGAAGAACCAGCTCTTGGTTTCATTGATTTTTGCTATTGTTTTATTCTTCTCAATTTTATTTATTTCTTCTCTGATCTTTATTATGTCCCTCCTTCTGCTGACCTTAGGCCTCATCTGTTCTTCTTTTTCCAATTTCGATAATTGTGACATTAGACCATTCATTTGGGATTGCTCTTCCTTTTTTAAATATGCTTGGATTGCTATGTACTTTCCTCTTAAGACTGCTTTTGCTGCGTCCCACAGAAGTTGGGGCTTAGTGTTGTTGTTGTCATTTGTTTCCATATATTGCTGGATCTCCATTTTGATTTGGTCATTGATCCATTGATTATTTAGGAGCGTGTTGTTAAGCCTCCATGTGTTTGTGAGCCTCTTTGCTTTCTTTGTACAGTTTATTTCTAGTTTTATGCCTTTGTGGTCTGAAAAGTTGGTTGGTAGGATTTCAATCTTTTGGAATTTTCTGAGGCTCTTTTTGTGGCCTAGTATGTGGTCTATTCTGGAGAATGTTCCATGTGCACTTGAGAAGAATGTATATCCCGCTGCTTTTGGATGTAGAGTTCTATAGATGTCTATTAGTTCCATCTGCTCTACTGTGTTGTTCAGTGCTTCCGTGTCCTTACTTATTTTCTGCCCAGTGGATCTATCCTTTGGGGTGAGTGGTGTGTTGAAGTCTCCTAGAGTGAATGCATTGCAGTCTATATCCCCCTTTAGTTCTGTTAGTATTTGTTTCACATATGCTGGTCCTCCTGTGTTGGGTGCATATATATTTAGAATGGTTATATCCTCTTGTTTGACTGAGCCCTTTATCATTATGTAGTGTCCTTCTTTATCTCTTGTTACTTTCTTTGTTTTGAAGTCTATTTTGTCTGATATTAGTACTGCAACCCCTGCTTTCTTCTCACTGTTGTTTGCTTGAAATATGTTTTTCCATCCCTTGACTTTTAGTCTGTACATGTCTTTGGGTTTGAGGCGAGTTTCTTGTAAGCAGCATATAGATGGGTCTTGCTTTTTTATCCATTCTGTTACTCTGTGTCTTTTGATTGGTGCATTCAACCCATTAACATTTAGGGTGACTATTGAAAGATATGTACTTATTGCCATTGCAGGTTTTAAATTCGTGGTTACCAAAGGTTCAAGGTTAGCCTCTTTAGTATCTTACTGCCTAACTTAGCTCGCTTATTGAGCTCTTATATACACTGTCTGGAGATTCTTTTCTTCTCTCCCTTCTTGTTCCTCCTCCTCGATTCTTCATATGTTGGGTGTTTTGTGCTGTGCTCCTTCTAGGAGTGCTCCCATCTAGAGCAGTCCATGTAAGATGTTCTGTAGAGGTGGTTTGTGGAAAGCAAATTACCTCAGCTTTTGTTTGTCTGGGAATTGTTTAATCCCACCGTCATATTTGAATGATAGTCGTGCTGGATACAGTATCCTTGGTTCAAGGCCCTTCTGTTTCATTGTATTAAATATATCATGCCATTCTCTTCTGGCCTGTAGGGTTTCTGTTGAGAAATCTGACGTTAGCCTGATGGGTTTCCCTTTATAGGTGACCTTTTTCTCTCTAGCTGCCTTTAACACTCTTTCCTTGTCCTTGATCTTTGCCATTTTAATTATTATGTGTCTTGGTGTTGCCCTTCTTGGATCCTTTCTGTTGGGGGTTCTGTGTATTTCCGTGGTCTGTTTGATTACTTCCTCCCCCAGTGTAGGGAAGTTTTCAGCAATTATTTCTTCTAAGATACTTTCCATCTCTTTTCCTCTCTCTTCTTCTTCTGGGACCCCTATAATACAGATATTGCTCCTTTTAGATTGGTCACACAGTTCTCTTAATATTGTTTCATTCCTGGAGATCCTTTTGTCTCTCTCTATGTCAGCTTCTATGCGTTCCTGTTCTCTGATTTCAATTCCATCAATGGCCTCTTGCATTCTATCCATTCTGCTTATAAACCCTTCCAGAGTTTGTTTCATTTCTGCGATCTCCTTTCTGGCATCTGTGATCTCTTTCCGGACTTCATCCCATTTTTCTTGCGTATTTCTCTGCATCTCTGTCAGCATGTTTATGATTCTTATTTTGAATTCTTTGTCAGGAAGACTGGTTAG
Organism: Manis pentadactyla; assembly: GCF_030020395.1. Classification (NCBI taxonomy): domain Eukaryota; kingdom Metazoa; phylum Chordata; class Mammalia; order Pholidota; family Manidae; genus Manis; species Manis pentadactyla. The sequence goes on from NC_080030.1 coordinate 41,037,529, forward strand.
GTCTGTCTCCTTCTCTGGTGTTGTCTCTGTGATCTTTGTCTGCCTGTAGCTTTGCCTTTTCATGGTGATAGGAATAGTGTGCAGAACTGGGACGAGTGACGGCTGGAAGGACTTCCTTTCTTGTTGGTTTGTGGCCCTCCTCTCCTGGGAGAACAGCGACCTCTAGTGGCTTGTGCTGCGCAGCTGCGCGCAGACAGGGCTTCTGCTTCCTGCCCGGCTGCTATGGAGTTAATCTCCGCTGTTGCTGTGGGCGTGGCCTGGCTCGGGCAGCTACTCCAAAATGGTGGAGTCGCGTTGGAGCAGGAGCTGCTGGGAGGCTATTTTTCTCCGTAAGGGGCCTCCCTCCTCCCTGCAGCCCAGGGGTTAGGGTGCCCAGAGATCCCGGATTCCCTACCTCTGGATTAAGGACCCGCCCTGCCCCTTTAAGACTTCCAAAAAGCACCCGCCAAAACAAAACAACGACCACAAAAAAAAACAAGAAAAAAAAATTTTTTTAATTAAAAAAAAAAAAAATTTTTAATTAAAAAAAAAGGTGGTCGTTCGTTTTTCTTTATTCTCCGGTGCCAGCCTCAGGCCTCTGCTCACCGGTCTTTCTGCCCTGTTTCCCTAGTATTGGGGTCCCTGTCCCTTTAAGACTTCCAAAAAGCGCTCGCCAAAACAAAGCAGCAAAAAAGCAAAAAAAAAAATAATAATCGCGCGCTTTTCTTATGTCCTCTGTCGCCCAGCCTCCAGTGCCTGCTCACTGTTCTTGCTGCCCTGTTTTCCCAGTATCGAGGGCCCTGCACTCTGGCCCGGATGGCTGGGGCTGGGTGTTCGGCAGTCCTGGGCTCCGTCTCCCTCCCGCTCTGCCTGCTCTTCTCCCGCCGGGAGCTGGGGGGAGGGGCGCTCGGCTCCCGCGGGGCCGGGGCTTGTATCTTACCCCCTTCGCGAGGCGCTGGGTTCTCTCAGGTGTGGATGTGGTCTGGATATTGTCCTGTGTCCTCTGGTCTTTATTCTAGGAAGGGTTGTCTTTGTTATATTTTCATAGATATATGTTGTTTTGGGAGGAGATTTCCGCTGCTCTACTCACGCCGCCATCTTCCGCCCCTAACCTGCAAGTACTTCTTTTGAATGGCAATAAAGCCATTGCCAAAATAAAAATTCACTTTTTTATTTAGTTGTGCAATAGACATTTTTAGTAGAAATACTGAAAAATAAGTCCACTAATCCTCAGTCTCCCTTGAGGAAAAAGTTTTATAGAAAGTGATATTTGAAGTCAAGACATGAAGAAACTTGCAAGTAAACTCAAATGTTAAACCTTGTTTTTCTCTATCAAACCTTATATTTCACAGTCTTCAGGAATGAAAGGAATACAAGTGAGGAAAAATAAAACATAAAGAAGGAAATAGTTGCTTTATATATACTAGCAGAATATTTATCATTTTTATTACTGAATTTACCTATTATTTACTCCAAATATTTTTATAGTTTTTGCTTAAATATTACTTTAAGATTTTGTTTGTGAGGTGTTGAATCCCTGAGACTTTGGTATTAGCTAGACTGTGATCTGAATCACCACCCTACACTGCTTAGTAGGGTGGATGTAGGCAAGTCATGCCGTTTGTGAAATGTGGGTAAAAATATCAGACTCATTGGTTATTGTTGAATTAGATCAAAACAAATATACCAAACAACTACAAATCCTGGTGCAGAAGTCATAGTAAAACATTGGGCTGTTGGGATTATGCATGTGATTGTTTCTAATATAGGCTAAAGGGAATGATGGACTCCAAAAACTGTGCATATTTTGTTCCTGCCTCCTCTTGCCTACTGCATCCCCGGACCACAGAATATGAGATGTTAGCAAAAAATTGCTGCGATGTTAATTTAATCCATATTATGTTTCTTAGAATACATCCTTTCCTGATCACTGAACAACATTCTCAAAGATTTTGTGGAAACAGGATGTTAGAAATAGTATCTTTTTTTAAGAAACTATAATTACAGCAATTATATTCACAAATGCTGAAGACATAATAAACAATGACAGAGGCAAAAATCTTCGGACCTGAATTCTAAAAATATAAATGGCATGAATAATATATAAGAAAATAAAAAAACAACTGGATCATTCACTTACACAAGTTTTTTTGAGCACCTTCTATATATCACGGACTGTGCTAGGCACTGGAAATACAGGTTGTTTTTTCACTTTTATTGTCCATTTTTTAAACTTTATTGGGTATAAGTGACAAATAAAATTGTAATATATTTAAAATATACAAAATGATGATTATACATATATATTGTGTGGGATTCCCACGAGTTGACACATCCATTGTGTTCCATAAAAGCCTCTTTTCTTGTTGGTAGTGGTATTTTTTGCTTCTTCCTTTAATTGATTGTTTTTTGGTGAGAACACAAGTACTAGTCTCTGAGCAAATTTCAATGATGCGCTACAGTACTATCAACTATAGTGACCATGTTATACATTAGATCCTCAGATTGGATTAATCATGTCCTCCAGTTCCATTGCTTCATTGGTATTGTCATGCAGGCAGGATTCCTTTTTTCTTAAGACTGAATAATCTTCCATTGTGTGTGTACATGTGTGTATTACATTTTCTTTATCCACTCATTGGTGGGTGGACACTTAGGCATTTCCATACCATGGCTCTTGGAATAACTGATGCAATGACATGAGAATGCAGGTGTTCTTTGAGATAGTAACCTCATTTGCTTTGAATATACATCCAGGAAGTGCTTGCTGGATCATATGTTAGTTCTATTTTCATTTCTTGAGGAATCTCCACAGTGTTTTTCAGAGTAATTGTGCCAGTTTACATTCCCATCAACAGGGTTCTCTTCTCCACATCTTCACCACCCTTTATCTCTTGCTTTTTGGTAATAGACACCCTAAGAGGTCTAAGATGATATCTCATTGTGGTTTGGACAGAGTGGTCTTTACAAGAGATAAACCTCATCAATTAGCCTGGCTTGAGCTCCTGCTTATATCTTAAGTCTTCTTGATTGTCCAAGCCAGGAGCTGAAAGTGTGACAAGACCTAGCAGTGTCCCAAAGGGGAGGACTGCAGTCAGCACCCTGGGGCAAGCTGATCAGAAGCTGACTCTCAGGCTGCAGCTGGGACAATATGTGCCGAACTGGGAGATGGATGTCTTTGCCTGGTTCCCCTGTGCTACGTCCAATGTACAGGGGTGGAGGTGTGCTCCTGAGCCCATCTACAAACTGCTTTTCTAAACTCATTCTCTAAGTAGTCACAACCAGTCCCATTGATACATTTACAATTTTGATATTTTTCATCATGGATCTTTACATCAATTTTTATTTTTAAGATGTTGGGTTAAAATATTATTTTACTTGATTACTGAGGTATTGGTGCCTCTCCCTTAAATTCTGCTCTGAAGGTGGGTCACCCTAGGCCCAGACTTTTACAGTTCCATCTGTATTCTAATGACTCACATATTTCATCCTTTCTCTCCTGAATTCCAGGTTCTTATACTCACTTATCCTATTGACATCACCACTTGCCTCTCTAGTACACATCTCAAGAGTTAATACATCCAACATCCAAACTGACTCTTCATCTCCCTATCACCAACAACTTGCACCAGACTTGCCTGTTTCGGTAACTGTCCAAACTTGACCAGTTTCAGGAATAGTAGAATTCTACCCATGACTTCTGGGTACAACCAATAGGGTGATATTGCATTGCTATTCCTCCACATCCACTCATGTCCCACACTTAATCTGGGCGGTTTCCATCAGAAAGTACGGTTACTATAGGTCTCTCTATCTCTTTTGATGCCCAGTCTTTCATACCAGCAACACCTACTCTTACATGCTACTGATTACATTGTTACACTTCCTCTCATCTCTCGATATTTTTATATCTCAAGATTTGGGGGACTTAGAAAGAAACTGTCTCCCAAATTCTAGGAATTCTAGGTCTATCTCATAGCACAAATTGCCATAATTACTCTCATGTGCCCTTTCCTAAAAATGAAAGTACATTTCATTTCCACCTATTTTTGACAAAGTAATTAATGGCATGAATATTTATCAATGAACTAGAACATGTAAACAGATGATTATTTAAAAATTACTTAAGACCAGATTCAGCAAGAAAAAATTATTTTTAAAAGGTTATCAATCCTTCTGATTATGAAAGATGAATTGATTTTTGTAATTCTTTTTATTCAAATTTTAATAACAGTAATAGTGTTCTGATTGTGACTACCTCCCTTCCTTGTATCAATTATGGGAGTAATTTCACAGTGCAGTCACCATAAAATAGACTTATTTAAAAGGAAATGAAACTAAGCAATGTTATCAGACTCAGTCCCTGGATGCCACATCTCTGGCATGTGTTGTTTTTCTTGCAATACTATCATTTTACATGCAAGGCATAGCCGATGATTGAGCCTGCCAGTGCAGATCTACCATATGATTACTTACCCCTGTATAATGTGACTGTCATGGGGAAAATTACATATTAAGAGTTCTTTCATCTGAGGATGTATTTCTTTTTTTTTCAGTGTAAAGGAAAAGACTCCTTTTTTTTACTGATAACATAGAATAATATAAAGAGGACTTTAAAATGATTTTTTAAAGCTTTTCAAAAATCCTCACAGCCAGTAGGGAGCCAAGAGATATCTATTGCTACTGTTCATTTTCAGTAGTGTTTCCAAAGGCACTAAATCACACATCTGTAGAAATGGGATCGGGAAAGCCATCCTTTTGTAGGAGTAAACAGTCAACTGTTCACTGAGGTGAGGTTCTGCAAGGCATTTCTGGGTAGTAAATAAAGTTGGAATTAGAGGCATTCCAAACATGGAGGAATAACCATATGGATTAAGTTTAAACAGGAGAATTGGCTTTTGTATCAGTAGAAAAGGCTGGGCAGCTTTTTAGAAACCTAGACATACAGTTACCATGTAAACAAGCAATTCCACAGCCATGTGTTTAAGAGAAATAGAAACATACGTCTACACAAAGACATACATGTTCATAGCAGCTTTATTCATTATAGCCAGAAACCAAACAAAGATTCTGAATTTGCCTAGCCTCCACTATTGCTTGGGCCAGTTCTTAAAATCTCTCTGTATAGATGCATAGATCCATAGATCCATATATAGATTTAGATACATACATACATCCTGCTGATTCTGTTTCTCTGGAGAACCCTGACTAATGCACACAGGTAGAGCTGTGAGATTAGGTGACTCTCTAGGACTTCAATGTACAAGTTGCTGCCTGAAGGTTAGCAATGAAGAGTTTGATTTGAAAGGGAGGGTCTGCACCCTACTGCCAGGGTTCTAATGCCAGCTGCTTGACTATGGGTTAAGACTTATGTCCTCTATGACTCTCCCTCTCAAAAATGGGAAATAAAAACAATCTACTCATTAAAAAGGGTTAGATGTGATAATAAAGGCAATTCTCACTTTACCATAAATGATACTACGAGTTCACCCAGAGTTAAGCCTCCAGACTTGTGGAGGACTGCTCTTTTCACTGCCTCTGGATAATTACACAGTGTGGCCTCTTTTCTGTTAGTGACCACACCTTTGAACCTTCAGAGAACTAACACTAGTTAAACTTGAATTAGAATTCCAATTTTGGTAGAAATGGTTGCCACACTATTACAAAATCAGGTGCTATGATAGGTAGTTCTAAGCAGCTTCAGGTGATTCATTTGAGCTAACCTTACTCTCTTTTTTTTTTTTTTTTGAGAGGGCATCTCTCATATCTATTGATCAAATGGTTGTTAACAACAATAAAATTCTGTATAGGGGACTCAATGCTCAATGCACAATCATTAATCCACCCCAAGCCTAATTCTCATCAGTCTCCAATCTCCTGAAGCATAACGAACAAGTTCTTACATGGTGAACAAATTCTCACATAGTGAATAAGTTCTTACATGGTGAACCGTACAAGGGCAGTCATCACAGAAACCTTGGTTTTGATCACGCATTGTGAACTATAAACAATCAGGTCAAATATGAATATTTGTTTGATTTTTATACTTGTTTTATATGTGAATCCCACATTTCTCCATTATTATTATTACTTTTTTTTTTTTTAATAAAATTCTGAAGTGGTAGGTAGATGAAAGATAAAGGTAGAAAACATAGTTTAGTGTTGTAAGAGAGCAAATGTAGATGATCAAGTGTGTGCCTGTAGACTAAGTCTTAATCCAAGCTAGACAAGGGCAATAAAACATCCACGGATGCAGAAGATTTCTATCAAAACAGGGGGGGTGAGGTTCTAAGCCTCACCTCTGTTGATCCCCAATTTCTCACCTGATGGCCCCCCTGAGACTGTGCCTGTCTTAGGTTGTTCCTCCCTTGAGGAATCTTACCCGTCTCTGGCTAACCAGTCATCTTCCGGGGCCATACAGGGAAATGTTAAGTTGGTAAGTGAGAGAGAAGCAATATTATTTGAAAAGGTTAGCTTTTTACTTCTTTGCAGATTTATGCCCTGTGGCTTCTATGCTCAGCATTTGTCTTGAGGTATCATTACCACTTGGAAGAACTATGATACTTGGTAAATTCGATATGAGGCTCGAATTCTATTTAAGGGTTGTAATTAGGAAGGAAGAAGAAAAGCTATAGAAGTAGCAGGCGGAAGAAAACATGGGAAGATTGATTATTTCTTTGACATATCTTCTTGTAGAGTAACTTAAGCATGTATAGGTTTTAAACTACTAACTAAATTGCTCACACACATTAACATAATAAGAATACAGTTACATAACCAAAGCAGACCTATAATTACCAGCCATCTCCAGTGAAACCAAGAAAACCAGTTAGGCACCTTAGGCATTTGTGAAAATTTATCTATGATATGATGGATATTGTCCAACTGAACTTGAACAGTCTGAGAGAAATCAGACAAATTAAAACAACCCATTCCTGGGAACTGTTCACATCCCTTAAGTTCTTTTAACAGTAGATATAGTCTGTAGTTGTAAGATTTTGGAGCGCTACAACTTGCACTTCTCCTAATTCTTGGTTGAGTTCCAACAGTTAAGTCAAATTTGTTGTTTTACTGTATGCACAGGCCAGCTTAGATGTCTCCCTCTTCATTCCCATGGCAAGTACAGGAACCAGTGGGATGAATGCAGCCACAACTGTAGCAGCACCTGGATATTTGTTTAGAGTTTTTGATTATCATCTTCTGGTATGACTCTTCCAGAGAGTGCTGATGTTGGAAGTTCTTCTTCATATCGTATCTTAGTTCATTTTCTGGGTAGCCAAACTAGGCTTTGATCCTCTGTATAAACACAAACAGACCCTTTGCCCACACTTTGATATGCCCTTTATACTATTGTGTAGAACTCATTGGAGGTCACCACACAGGAACTGCTTTCTTTTTTTTTTTTTTTTTTAAGAGAAAGGAATATTATCAGAAAAATGTACCTCCAGAGCAGATCATCTGACACCCTTTAACTGATCAAAATTAAGGATATTTAAAGCATCCACTAATCGTTGATATACAGTTAGTTTTATCCTATCAGGGAGTAATCCCCCTTTTCTTTCTCTCTTTTTTCTTTTTTTTGTTATCATTAATCTACACTTACATGAACAATATTATGTTTACTAGGCTCTCCCCTATACCAGGTTCCCCCTACAAACCCCTTTACAGTCACTGTCCATCAGCATAGAAAAATATTGTAGAATCACTACTTGTCTTCTCTGTGTTGTATAGCCCTCCCCTTTCTCCCACCCCCCATTATGCATGCTAATCTTAATACCCCCCTTCTTCTTCCTGCCCCTTATCCCTCCCTACCCACCCATCCTCCTCAGTCCCATTCCCTTTGGTACCTGTTAGTCCATTCTTGGGTTCTGTGATTCCGCTGCTGTTTTGTTCCTTCAGTTTTTCCTTTGTTCTTATATTCCACAGATGAGTGAAATCATTTGGTATTTCTCTTTCTCTGCTTGGCTTATTTCACTGAGCATAATACCCTCTAGCTCCATCCATGTTGCTGCAAATGGTAGGATTTGCCCTCTTCTTATGGCTGAGTAATATTCCATTGTGTATATGTACCACATCTTCTTTATCCATTCATCTACCGATGGACATTTAGGTTGCTTCCAATTCTTGGCTATTGCAACTAGTGCTGCAATAAACATAGGGGTGCATCTGTCTTTTTCAAACTTGATTGCTGCATTCTTAGGGTAAATTCCTAGGAGTGGAATTCCTGGGTCAAATGGTAAGTCTGTTTTGAGCATTTTGAGGAACCTCCATACTGCTTTCCACAATGGTTGAACTAACTTACATTCCCACCAGCAGTGTAGGAGGGTTCCCCTTTCTCCACAGCCTCGCCAACATTTGTTGTTGTTTGTCTTTTGGATGGTAGCCATCCTTACTGGTGTGAGGTGATACTTCATTGTGGTTTTAATTTGCATTTCTCTGATAACTAGCGATGTGGAGCATCTTTTCATGTGTCTGTTGGCCATCTGTATTTCTTTTTTGGAGAACTGTCTGTTCAGTTCCTCTGCCCATTTTTTAATTGGGTTATTTGTTTTTTGTTTGTTGAGGCGTGTGAGCTCTTTATATATTCTGGACGTCAAGCCTTTATCGGATCTGTCATTTACAAACATATTCTCCCATATTGTAGGGTTCCTTTCTGTTCTACTGATGGTGTCTTATGCTGTACAGAAGCTTTTCAGCTTAATATAGTCCCACTTGTTCATTTTTGCTGTTGTTTTCCTTGCCCGGGGAGATATGTTGAAGAAGAGGTCACTCATGTTTATGTCTAAGAGGTTTTTGCCTATGTTTTTTTCCAAGAGTTTAATGGTTTCGTGACTTACATTCAGGTCTTTGATCCATTTTGAGTTTACTTTTGTATATGGGGTTAGACAATGGTCCAGTTTCATTCTCCTACATGTAGCTGTCCAGTTTTGACAGCACCATCAGTTGAAGAGACTGTCATTTTGCCATTGTATGTCCATGGCTCCTTTATCAAATATTAATTGACCATATATGTTTGAGTTAATGTCTGGATTCTCTAGTCTGTTCCACTGGTCTGTGGCTCTGTTCTTGTGCCAGTACCAAATTATCTTGATTACTGTGGCTTTATAGTAGAGCTTGAAGTTGGGGAGTGAGATCCCCCCTATTTTATTCTTCTTTCTCAGGATTGCTTTGGCTATTCAGGGTCTTTGGTGTTTCCCTATGAATTTTTGAATTATTTGTTCCAGTTCATTGAAGAATGTTGCTGGTAATTTGATTCGGATTGCATTAAATCTGTATATTGCTTTGGGCAGGATGACCATTTTAACGGTATTAATTCTTCCTAGCCAAGAGCATGAGATGAGTTTCCATTTGTTAGTGTCCCCTTTAGTTTCTCTTAAGAGTGACTTGTAGTTTTCAGAGTATAGGTCTTTCACTTCTTTAGTTAGGTTTATTACTAGGTATATTATTCTTTTTGATGCAATTGTGAATGGAATTGTTTTCCTGATTTATCTTTCTATTGGTTCATTGTTAGTGTATAGGAAAGCTACAGATTTCTGTGTTTTAATTCTGTATCCTGCAAGTTTGCTGTATTCCGATATCAGTTCTAGTAGTTTTAGAGTGGAGTCTTTAGGGTTTTTTATGTACAATATCATGTCATCTGCAAATAGTGACAGTTTAACTTCTTCTTTACCAATCTGGATTCCTTGTATTTCTTTGTTTTGTCTGATTGCTGTGGCTAGGACCTCCAAAACTATGTTAAATAACAGTGGAGAGAGTGGGCATCCCTGTCTTGTTCCCGATCTCAGAGGAAAAGCTTTCAGCTTCTCGCTGTTCAGTATAATGTCGGCTGTGGGTTTATGATATATGGCCTTTATTATGTTGAGGTACTTGCCCTCTATTCCCATTTTGCTGAGAGTTTTTATCATGAAGGGATATTGTCTTTCTTTTTGTTGATGTGGTGGATGATGTTGATGGATTTTCAAATGTTGTACCATCCTTGTATCCCTGGGATGAATCCCACTTGGTCATGGTGTATGATCCTCTTGATGTATTTTTCAATTCGGTTTGCTAATATTTTGTTGAGTATTTTTGCATCTACGTTCATCAGGGATATTGGTCTGTAGTTTTCTTTTTTGGTGGCGTCTTTGCCTGGTTTCTGTATTAGGGTGATGTTGGCTTCATAGAATGAGTTTGGGAGTATTCCCTCCTCTTCTATTTTTTGGAAAACTTTAAGGGGAATGGGTATTATGTCTTCCCTGTATGTCTGATTAAATTCTGAGGTAAATCCATGTGGCCCTGGGGTTTTGTTCTTTGGTAGTTTTTTGATTACCGCTTCAATTTCGTTGCTGGTAATTGGTCTGTTTAGATTTTCTGTTTCTTTCTAGTTCAGTCTTGGAAGGTTGTATTTTTCTAGGAAGTTGTCCATTTCTCCTAGGTTTCCCGGCTTGTTAGCATATAGGTTTTCATAGTATTCTCTAATAATTCTTTGTATTTCTGTGGAGTCTGTCGTGATTTTTCCTTTCTCGTTTCTGATACTGTTGATTTGTGTTGACTCTCTTTTCTTCTTAATAAGTCTGGCTAGAGGCTTATCTATTTTGTTTATTTTCTGAAAGAACCAGCTCTTGGTTTCATTTATTTTTGCTATTGTTTTATTCTTCTCAATTTTATTTATTTCTTCTCTCATCTTTATTATGTCCCTCCTTCTGCTGACCTTAGACCTCATTTGTTCTTCTTTTTCCAATTTCAATAATTGTGACATTAGACCATTCATTTGGGATTGTTCTTCCTTCTTTAAATATGCCTGGATTGCTATATACTTTCCTCTTAAGACTGCTTTTTCTGTATCCCACAGTAGTTGGGGCTTTGTGTTGTTGTTGTTGTTTGTTTCCATATATTGCTGGATCTCCATTTTGATTTGGTCATTGATCCATTGATTTTTTAGGAGTGTGTTGTTAAGCCTCCATGTGCTTGTGAGCCTTTTTGCTTTCTTTGTACAGTTTATTTCTAGTTTTATGCCTTTGTGGTCTGAAAAGTTGGTTGGAAGGATTTCAATCTTTTGGAATTTACTGAGGTTCTTTTTGTGGCCTAGTATGTGGTCTATTCTGGAGAATGTTCCATGTGCACTTGAGAAGAATGTGTATCCTGTTGCTTTTGGATGTAGAGTTCTGTAGATGTCTATTAGGTCCATCTGTTCTAGTGTGTTGTTCAGTGCCTTTGTGTCCTTACTTATTTTCTGTCTGGTGGATCTGTCCTTTGGAGTGAGTGGTGTGTTGAAGTCTCCCAGAATGAATGCATTGCATTCTATTTCCTCCTTTAATTCTGTTAGTATTTGTTTCAGGTATGTTGGTGCTCCTGTATTGGGTGCATATATATTTATAATGGTTATATCCTCTTGTTGGACTGAGCCCTTTATCTTTATGTAATGCCCTTCTTTGTCTTCTGTTACTTTCTTTATTTTGAAGTCTGTTTTGTCTGATACTAGTATTGCAACACCTGATTTTTTCTTTCTTTGGTTTGCATGAAATATCTTTTTCCATCCCTTGACTATAAGTCTGTGCATGTCTTTGGGTTTGAGGTGAGTCTCTTGTAAGCAGCATATCGATGGATCTTGCTTTTTTATCCATTCTATTACTCTGTGTCTTTTCATTGGTGCATTCAGTCCATTTACATTTAGGGTGATTATTGAAAGGTATGTACTTATTGCCATTGCAGGCTTTAAGTTTGTGGTTACCAAAGGTTCAGGGTTAGCTTCTTTACTATCTTACTGTCTAACTTAACTCACTTGTTGAGCTATTATAAACACGGTCTGATGATTCTTTATTTCTCTCCCTTCTTATTCCTCCTCCTCCCTTCTTCATATGTTGGGTGTTTTGTTCTGTGCTCTTTTTAGGAGTGCTCCCATCTAGAGCATTCCCTGTAAGATGCCCTGTAGAGGTGGTTTGTGGGAGGCAAATTCCCTCAACTTTTGCTTGTCTGGGAATTGTTTAATCCCTCCTTCATATTTAAATGATATTTGTGCTGGATACAGTAGTCTTGGTTCGAGGCCCTTCTGTTTCATTGCATTAAGTATATCATGCCATTCTCTTCTGGCCTGTAGGGTTTCTGTTGAGAAGTCTGATGATAGCCTGATGGGTTTTCCTTTGTAGGTAACCTTTTTTTTCTCTCTGGCTTCCTCTAATACTTTGTCCTTGTGTTTGATCTTTGCCATTTTAATTATTATGTGTCTTGGTGTTGCCCTCCTTGGATCGCTTGTCATGGGAGTTCTGTGTACCTCTGTGGTCTGAGAGGCCATTTCTTCCCCTAGTTTGGGGAAATTTTCAGCAATTATTTCTTCAAAGACAATTTCTATCCCTTTTCCTCTCTCTTCTTCTTCTGGTACCCCTATAATGTGGATATTGTTCCGTTTTGATTGGTCACTCAGCTCTCTTAGAATTCTTTCATTCCTGGAGATCCTTTTATTTCTCTCTGCATCAGCTTCTCTGTGTTCCTGTTCTCTGTTTTCTAGTCCATTCATGGTCTCTTGCATCTCGTCCATTCTGTTTTGAAGTCCTTCCAGAGCTTGTTTTGTTTCTGTATTTTCCTTCCTTAGTTCTTGCATATTTCTCTGCAAGTCCATCAGCATGGTTATGACTTTTGTTTTGAATTCTTTTTCAGGAAGACTGGTTAAATCTATCTCCCCAGGTTCCTTCTCAGGGGAAGATGTAGCAGATGCCGAAGCTGTCTGGGTTAGTCTTGTCTGGATCAAATTTTATTGCCTTTTCATGTTGATAGGTGCTATTGACTGTCAGCTGGGAGAGCCAAACTTTCCACTTGCTACTGGCCTTTCTTTACTGGGACAACTGCAACCCCTAGTGGCATGTGTTGGGCAATTGCATGTAGACTGGGTCTTTGTGTCTTGCCCGGCCGGTATGGAGGAAGCTCCCTTGCTGAGGGCGTGGCCAGGCTCAGGCTGATGTTCTGCTATGGCCGCGCCCTGGAGGGGTAATGGACGGGGGCTGTTTGGTGTTTACCTCCGTGAGGGGTCTCACAGCTGTTGTCCAGGGGGTTAGTGCGCCTAGGTTTCCCCGGAATTTCCAGCTGCGGTACTGTGACCTGGGTTGTTTCCGTCCAGCTGTTGCGTCCCTGTCCCTTTAAGACTTTCAAAAAGCACTCGCTTTTCTTTGTCACAGGGGTATCAGCTTCGGCACCCGCTGAGAGGTCTTGCTGCCCTGTTTTCCTAGTTTCCAGCCCTCCACGCATGCACTGTGTCTGCACTCTGGTGCGGATGGCTGGGGCTGGGTGTTCAGCAGTCCTGGGCTCCCTCTCCCTCCCCGCTCTGACTCCTCTCCTCCCGCCGGGAGCTGGGGGTAGGGGCGCTCAGGTCCCGCTGGGCCAGGGCTTGTATCTTACCCCTTTCACCAGGTGCTGGGCTCTCGCACGTGTGGATGTAGTCAGGCTGTTGTCCTGTGTCTTCTGGTCTCTCTTTTAGGATTAGTTGTATTTGTTGTATTTTCAAAAATATATATGTTTTTGGTAGGAGATTCCCACTGTCCTACTCACACCGCCATCTTGGCTCCATCCCCTTCAGGATACATTTCTTTGATACAGATTTTGTGTGTGGATGAGCAGGTATGATTTTTATTTTGACAATAAAATTGTATTTAGTTACTCTCTGAAGATTTGTTTTTTCTTCAAAAGAGATTTGCTCTTGGAATGTCTAACATATAATGCAAATTCCTTTATCTTTTCTTTGGCTATTTATTCATTTATTTATATTCTTAACTCTTTTTGTTCCTATCCCTCAAAACTCCATGAATAGTCTTTGTTTTTTTTTCCTCTCTCTCTTTCTTTTCCACTTACAATCATTGATTATTTTTCTCTTCTAATCTGAGCAGGTGTTACAAAAGCAAAGATGATTCTTCAACACAATAAAGAGTATCAACTGTCACAAGCACAAGAAATACATCTGTTTAATATAGATAAATGATACTATAGCAAGAGCAGAAGATAACATAGAGCCATCAAAAATGCATCACTACCAAGTACACAGGTGGACCACTGGCAACACAAATGTCCTAAGAATGGATCCAGTTGTAAGACATCATCTGAAAGCATTACACATTCCATGAGGTCCTTTGCGAAACTATTAAATTCTTGCCCAATGTCGGAGTCCAACAATGTAGTAAGTAATCTCTTTCTGTCATCTCTATATCATTCATGAAAATGGTAGCTTATCTGCACCATCTGTCCAAGTGAAGTTCTAAAAATGTCCAGAATACTTTAAATACAAACATGATTATCAGAATCCTGGCAGGTTCTGACGTTTTAAATGAACGTCCCAAGGGCTTCAAGATGATGTTATAATCTATTGATTGATGATTGTGAAAGTTTTGATTATTGATAACATTATAACATTCTGGTATAACCATTCCCAAAGGAAATAACTCTAACCTGGTCTTCACGCATTTCACAAGTGAGTTAAACTTATTTTCAGAAGACTTTTTATTTCAGTCTATTGAAAACTCTTTAGACCCTGCAATACCATTTGAAAGCTCTAAATATTCCCTCAAGTTGATGGAACAATTCATTCAGAAATTCAGTGACTTTCACAAATATTTCAGGTACTCTACTAGGAACTAGGGATAGAAGAACAATAAAAGAATATAATATTAATTTTCATGCAGGACTTCATAATGTACAGGAAGATACAAACATTAAAGCCTGAAGAAATGCTTACAGCTTCAAGGTAAAAGGACTCACTGAGCACTAAGCAACACTAATGACAAGAATCTATGTCAATATATTTACTTTGTTTTGCCTTTAAATTTACAGAATTAAGAAAAAATTCTACAACAACCCAGACAGTAACAAACAATTTGGTGAAGAAGAAAAATAAAAATTGGCTTGACCATCCATAGTGGGTAACTCATCCCCTATAGCAAATACTAGGACACATGTCAAGTAGAACACATATTGCAAAAATTCAATTTTAAATAGAGCTATTGTTCATGTGTGGGGGCATTCTTAGACATATCAATGATTCAGAAGGTTCCCATATATTCTCATAATAAAACCCTGTCAATTAAATATTCCAGAGAAAACAGAAATTAATTTAAAAAAAGATCTAAACAAAGTAAATGTGAAATTAAAAAATGGTCAGTGAAATTCACGAAAGTAATCTAAAGCCTAAAATTATTATTTTAAATTATTAAAAGCTCAATTCAAATATCGATATGATCTTGGAGGAAATACACACTACACAAAAAATTAATAATCCTATTAAACTCACAACTTCTCATAATGCGGTCTGTCAAGATTAAATTATTTAATACTCTCCAAGTGCTTAGAGCTACAAACAATATATAGTAAACAATAAGGTAAACCACTATTAAAAAAAACAAAATTCAACAGAGTAAATTTGAGTATCTAATTGACTTTGTTAAGCTATTCATGAATTGGGCCCCATTCCACCTAGCAGGAAGAGACTGGCCTGAGTCCTTGTATAAAATGGAAGGTTTTTATAGGCTGCCAGGTGGAGTAAGGCATTTATTAGCAAATGAAGAGAAAGGATTGTTTCAGGCCAGGGCATCTCCTTTGTGGGAGGCAGGGAAGTGCAGGGTTTTATCACACAGATTGCCTCACTAGTACTGATGAGGAGATTTCAGGTTGACTGTGAAAGGTCACATGCCAGGGAGACGTTGAAACTGTAATTAAGTTTAAGTTTGCCTTGGAAATGTGGGCAGCAAATGACTCCATTTTGGGCTTGTTCTTTCTTTTTTTTTAATACCATGATGATTGAATAATGATGATGAGATGATATTATCATTCCATAATAATAAGATTGTCTCAATAGATCCAGGGTATGAAATGAAGAGAAAGTAGAGCATTTTTCAATTTTACAGAAGATATCCATTGCATCTAGTCCCATTGTGCCTTAATATTACCAAGTCTACCTTTTCCCTGTCATCAGACAACCCTTTCTGAATCACCAATAGGCTAATGTCAAATATTTAGTCTTAAATCAATAACCAGTACATACTTCCTCACTCTGAAATAATGTTGTTTTCCTCCAGAGAAAACTGTACAGAAAACACTATACTGAAACTTATTTAATTTTTACAGAAAACACTTTTTTGTATCCTCAACTATTTTTTTCTTTTCTTCTTATTCAAAATAAGAGGTATTTCTGCTGCTATGTAAATAATTTAAGTAATCTTTGGGTATCACTCTACCAACTATACTTTCAATATCTCCATTTCACCATCTGTATCATTTTTTATAACATTTAACATGTTTAAGTCTTGCCTATTGAAAAAACTATTTTGAAAGGATGTTATGGGAGGCCAATAATTATCATTCCTTATACCTCAGAGTCTAGAAAATTAGAAAAAAAGACTGAGCAGACACCTGCACTTTTAACCACCACCTACTGCCTCTGTACTCTACTGCCTTACCATTGTTAATAAGCATTCCCTATGTATGTGCTTATTTTATTAATGCATCACAATATTTAAAAGAAATAAGTACTAATATTTCCTGGTATTTTGAAAATGCATTTAGTGGTTTGCATAATTAAGGTCTCTTCTCATAATTACTCTCACTGATTTTTCTGAAAGACATAAGAGTATACATTGAATATGCTGAAATGTTCTTTCCCTCTCTAGTTGAAACTAAATACATGCATATGACAGCGTTGTTCTTACTCCTGGCAAAGATACTAATGAACATTTCTGGACTCAAAAAATAACACAATTTCCAACCAAGCATATATTTAAACATCAAAGAAACATAAAAGAAAAACAACAACAATATTTGGCATACATGAACCAAAGCTTTTTGGTACAATTATAAGGGAACATTTTCATATTTAAGAACTTGCATTAAGTCTTAGAAATAAAAGGTGTTTTTGTTTTTGCTTAGTATTGTTTAAGAGAACCAATTCATAGGAACATCTAATTTGGGGCTTGCTTATTAACAATTATCCTAGTAGGCTTTCTGAGAGATTTACACAAAAGTAGCATAATAGAAATCAAAGCACAAATATATAATTAATGTCTTGTTAACCAAAAACCAAATAAACAAAGCTTCAAAACAATTAGTTGTGTTTATTTGGAGGGTCTTAGGGATTGCAATCTGGGAGACAGATTTAGGTAACAACCCGTATTTTGCTCCAAGTTGCTGACAACTTTAAGGTTTTTTGAAGGTAAAATTATTCATTTTCATAAATTGTTTTGTGATTGAGTTTGAATGTTTTGTGATTGGAGCTGACAGAAAAGTTCAGTTTCTGATTGGTTGCTCTGGCTGAAGCCAGGTAAGAGTCCATACAACTTCATAACAGATGGTGGTTTCAGGGTCCCCCTGGCTCTTTATCAGTTGTTTCCCTTAGTTATAATGGCTCCATTTTTATTTGAATTTATCACATTTCACACCTGGAACTACAATTTTAGTGCGCGCTTTGAACCAGAAGCTTAAGTGGGGCCTTTGCTTCCCACTAAAACCCACATATAATTCTTGAGACATTATTACCACCCCCGGTTGGCCACAGCTTAATAAAGAAGTCAAAGGAAGGGAAAGAGAGAAGATCCATTGCCCACTCTACCACAAAACCAAGCTACCTTGGCTGACATGCTAACTTGATGTGATAAAGAACCGTAGTGATGCTTCTACACTGACATCTCAGGGCACAGGGACCCTAAACACTAGAATGTGCAGTGCAGGCAATATCATGAGACTCTGTGCCAAGAACTAGAACCCCTTCTGAATGAGAGGACAGAGGAAGAACAATGAAGAAGGTGACAGTAGTGGCAAGCAGAGACACTGCAGAAAAACTTTAGACAGTTAAGAATATTTTAACCTGTTTAATATAACATCCACCTGAGAGAATCTTATTTAAAAATTTACCACTACTAATTTTAAATCACTCCCTTTAATTTATACCAAAATTAAACATTACTGTAAATGGCTTTTAAAACTGATATTTGAACATTTGTATATTTATTTCTATGTAGTAGTAATACTAAAAACAATAGCTATGTCTTGCCCTCACAGAGTGATCACAGTGTTCTAGACCTTGTTCTTATAAATTTAATCCAAACAGCTAGTCCATGAAGTAGGTATTATTGTTATCCCCCTTTAATAGTTAAAGAAGCTGAGGTTCTGAGAAATTAAGAGGTTTGCCTAAAGGACAAAGCCAGGATTCAAACATAGATGAGGTGCTACAGAGACTGATGCCTTAATCATCTTTCATTATATGAATGGCCTCCCCAGCAATATTGAATGGAGAATAGAGTTTAGGTGAATTGGAAGGAGCAACAAGAGATACCAAGTTTTTCTCCTACTACCTAGTTTGGGACAGGATCTAAAATATTCAACAGTCATCATTACTCTGAACATTCTTTGCACCCAAATGGATTCTCAATTGTCTCCCAGTCCTGAGCCTATATTCTTATACAGTGCCTCCCTCTTTCTCTCTCTTTCTGTCTTTCTCCTTTTCTCTTTTTTAAACATCATTGATAGACTCAGGTGTACCTAGTGAAGAATGTCTTGGGCATATATAGCATATATATTGATGTTGATTATGATATGGCCATGTACTAAGGCAGGATGCTTAATATAATTACACAGAATCCTAAATTATTGTTTCTGCCCATTGGGAAGCTGCTTTTAGTTAAGACTCCAATAAGGAAGCCACTCTTCCCATCAAAACCAGTAAAAAACGACTCCTATGCTATGATAACATGAAGAACAGAGTCCTTAGAAAAGTAACATTATGCTTAGGAAAAGGACATTGGTTCAAGACACAGCAGGAAAAGGGAGAGGAAAATCAAGTAAGCACTAAAGTTAAATAAGAAAAAAAAACAGTAACAAAAACAAACAATACCTTCTTTCTCAGTGGTAGTTAGATATGTGTAGTGTAGCCAACACATTACCAAACATGGTATATGCAAAGAAGTCACAGTAGAGAACATACAAATGGCCTACAAGAATAGAAAAAGTTGCTTGATCTTTTGGTGAACAAGAGGAAGAATGATTAAAACACAGATCACAATTAGATCAAGAATACTTATTAGAATGTTTAGCTTCCTCTTCCCTTTCCCAATTAGCTGTCTCTCCTCAAGGAATAATTATCCTGTTGATTTATCTTGTTCTTTCCTTGCGTGCTATTGCTCTCCTTCAAAAATCTGGTATCAATCATTGTATGAGGGAAGTCTTTGATTGCTATACATACGTGGCTTGAGACAGTCCTATTTCTGTGAAGTAAGCCTGTTCCCTGTTCCCCAGTAGCCCACCTTCCTGAATTGGAAGGCTGATGGTGAACTCAGAATATGTGGAAAGAGACAGCTTAACTGTAAACAGTATAGGAAAGCCCTGAATTGGGTTCCTCGGAAAAAGACTTTGAGATAGGAAGTCACACACAGACAGTTCATTGAGGAATGCTCCTGGAGATACAGATAGAAGGGAGTGAGCATGAACACACTGAGCAGAGACAGAAGCTGATTGACAACCAGCTGGAATGAGACCTTGGTTGATCCTCCAGGTAACTATAGAGCTCCGATGACCTTATAGAGGTAGGTTGGCCCAAATTGAGGCAAAGGGAGAGGACATTATATATCTGAAATAGTCAGTCATTAGACACTGACTGTCTCTAGAAAGGGATGTTACCTTGGATGAGGCAGTTCCCTTGGCAAATCTTCAGGAAACGTTTAGCACTGACCAACAGCACCAAGTATTTTCAGCATTTAGGGGATGGATGTGTAAGTGCTAAAGACAGGATCTGGTTATGGGACCACCGTGTCCATTAGGCCAATCAGTGTATCTCTCAACTCGATTTGCTTTTTATAGTAACTTCTTTACATTGGAGGACAGATTCTCCATGATGCTGGTGAGTCTTCTACCCTGGATGTTGGTTCACAAACTCAGGAGCTTTCCAGGTGAAATCTGAAACTGGCTGACATACATGGAGGGCAAAGAGAAACCAAAGAAAAAGGCAGGCCACTCCTGGTTGGTAGGTAGCAGGTTTAATAAACAAGGGGTCTTGCATATGAGGCTCCTCTTGGGTGGCTACAAAATGAATAGATCTCCACACCTGCCCACCAGAATCTTAGAAGTTTATATAGAGGTCTTAACTGGGTTCAGGCATGTATGCCATTAAGACGGTCTCAACAGCATCTTACTGTTTCAAGACTGAGCCATTGGGAAAGCTTCTAGTGTACAGAAGGCAAGTGGGACACATTACAAGGGCAGGGGAGGGAATGAGGAGCCTCTGATTGACATCTCCTGCATTAACAGGTGGTCACATCTTCTTGATGACCTCCTCCAGTACTGTGGAATCTTTAGAGAGGTAAGTACAGCCTCTACTTCTGTAGTTAATCTTTAGGTCATATATGATGGCCATCCTCTTCCTTCATTACCTATTCTATATTTCCCTTACTCTATGCTGTCATCTCCACTGTTACAGTGTAGACCAGACGGCAAATACAGTCTTGAGCACTTCATGACACACTTGGGCCTTTGTATAATCTTTAAGCAAATGAGGCCACTATCTTCTAACAATGGTGTAAAGGAGTTCAGAGGAATCTGTATTTGCCCAGATATCTGCGTTCAAAGTCATGGGGCCCACTCCATCCTACTAGAAACTTAACTTTGACATTGAAGACATCAGTGCTGGGAATTAAACCTTTTCTGAATCTCTGCTACTCTTGTGATAAATCTTGTTCTTCCCATTTGGTCTGCTCCTGATGCAGGAGGTTTTTCTCAAGTACTGAAAAGAGACTCTGTGGCTTTTATGTTATGACTTGGATCAGTGGTGAATCATCATTGTTCAGTAAATCTTTGAATCAGATGTATTCAGCAACTGCCTCCCAATTCCAGTCCTTACAGTTATCCTGTCCATCACACTTCCCAAGCCCCAGAGATGCTGAGTATCAGCCAGCCAGTGAATCCCCTCCACCAGTAACCCATCCCATTTCACCACCAGTGAATATTTTAACAACCTTTGCCTCAATATTTTAATGCCAGAGATATCCATATTCTATTTTTTACCAGCTGTTTCCATCCAGCTGATAGAGATACAGTGCTGGAATTCTATTTAATGTCTATTTCCCACACCAATCCTGAGACTGAATATCTTGGTGTGGCTTCCATGGTAACAGACTTCAAGGTATGGAGTTGCATGAAGTTGGGGTGTGATCTTAGGTGAAAGACTATAAGAAAGTGGAGAGTGAAGGACTGGACCCAGGGAAGAGCTGACCCTTGTCATGGCTGTAAAGGAGCCCTTAGTTGATCTCATGGGGAGCTGTGAAACTCAGACTGACCTCCAAAATAGTCTCAAATTGAAGCAGGATGGCTGACACATTCTATCTCCTTATCAACCAGTTTTTATCCCTATGTCAACCTCTCCCAGGAGTTAAAACTTTAGATGATGCATTTCCTTGGTTCTGAGAGCAATTCCCTGAGAATACAGCAGTGACCTTTTAGCAGCCAATATATTCAGTTTCTTAGAGAAGGAATACATTGGCCCTAAGGAGGAAATCTGGGGAAATATACAATAAACTACACATAAAAGTGAAAATTTGATGGGGTTTGACATAGAAAAACTGATCACCAAAATCAAGATATGAAAATATCAATCAACCTCAATAGTTTCTCATGGCCCTTGGTAATCCTCTCTCTTGCCCCCACCCCAGTCCCAGGCCATCATTGATAGGATTTCTGTACTACAGATTAGTCTGTATTTTCTATAATTTTATATAAATGACATCACATAGTTTCTATTCTTTTTGTCTTGATTCTTTTCCTCAACATAATTACTGTGAATTTCTTTTATCTCACTGTACTACCTGTAATCTATTCTTTTTTTGCTGAGCAATATTTCATCACCCAGATATATCACAATTATTTGTACCCATTCTCTCACTGGTAGACATTCGGGCTGCTTTAGCTTTTGACTATTACAAAGAAAACTACTATGGACATTCAAACACAAGTTTTAGATAGATGTAAGCTTTCTTTTCCTTTAAGTAAATACATACAAGTGGAGTTACTGGATCATATGCAAGGTAAAAATTTAACTTTCTATAAAACTGCCAAACTATTTTTCAAAGTGGTTGTACCATTTTACATCATCATTAGCAGTGTATGGAAAGCACTTGCTCCACATCTTCACCAAGACTTGTTATCAGAAAACCTCTTAATTATAGCCATTCTACTGAGAGTGTAGTAGTATGTTGTTCTGGTTTTATCTTGCATTTCCCTAATGAGCAGGGATGTTGAGCACTTCTTTCAGGTACTTATTTGTCATAAAGAAAATAGATAGGACCTGAAAAAATGTTCAACATCATTATTTTATATATACATATATGTATAAAATTGTCACATACATATTTATTATATGCTTTAGTAAAACACTCCAAATTTTTTGCTCACTTTAATTGGGCTATTTGTCTCATTGAATTATAATGATTCTCTATATAGTCCATATAAAATTTCTTTGTTATCTAAATATTTCACAGGTATTTTCTCCCAGATGATGGCTTTGCCTTTTCCTTTTCAAAACAGGATCTTCTAAAGAATAAATGTATTTAATTATGATGAGGCCCAATATATTGCCTTTTAAAACAGTTTGCCTCATTTTCTTAAACATTTCCTTTGTTAAACCCAGTCTCTATTTCCTCTGGTTTTGTAAACAAATTTTATAGATTTTAGTCATTATTTTTAGGACAAAGATCCATTTTGGGTTAATATTCATACCGAGTATGCGGTAAGCACTGAGATTAATATCTTAACACATGGTTATAAAATTGTTCTGGCATCACTTGTTGAAAAATTTCCTTCCCCCATTGAATGGCCTTGGCACTTTTCCTGGTCTTGGTATGCTTGGTTATTATTGACTGGATGCCATATATTTTGAATTGTAACTCTGGAGTAATGCATATTTTCATATTACTATAACTATTTTTTAGCTTTCTTCTAGAATGTAGTTAAATGACTTGGAATTTGCTGTAACTTTGTTAGGCGGGACCAAAGAGACCTTTAGGGCTGATTTTTCCCCACTACTGAGGCAAGAATCTTCTGAGTATTCTACCCAGAAACCCATGAATTCTATTTTTCCTGTCAGGTAGGAAAACAAACTTCCTGGCCTTATATGAGCTTCAAAAATATTCTTTTTGTTTCTTTCTCTGGCTTTGGTAATTTCATCATAAGCCTCCACAAAGAGACTGAGGGAAATCCTGGGCAGATCTACATCTCCCTCTGTCTGTCCTTTTGCGCTCTCCCCTGTGAACTCATTCCTTTGGCCTCCCCAGACACCCACATCCATCTTCTCTTATCAAAAAGATCACTGGGCTCCACTTTGGGTTGCCCTCTTGTTCTGCAGTTGATAAATTAGACAGTAAACTGAGGCAATCATAGGGTTTGTCTCATTTATCTCTCCTTTTTTGGTGATCTTGCACTGCCAGATGTCCAGCATCTGAAAAACTTGTCAAATACTTTGGATTTTTTCAAACGGCAGAATAACTGTGGCTCTTGTTACTCCATCTTGGTCTGAATAAGAAACTACTGTAGGATTCTGGCACATTTTAAAGGAAATCTTGCCACTCCTAGCCAGGTGGTTCAATTTCTTTACTGTGAAGGGTCTCAAAATGTATCAGGTGAAAGAAAATCACTTGAGAAACTTGTCTAAAACACATATTCTAATTTACTGCCCCAGAATTTCAATTAAGTAGATCTGGAGTGGAATAGGTTACCTGAATTTTTAATAAGCCTGATACAAGTCTGATACTGGAATGAAATAGGTTTCTGAATTTTTAATAACTCTGATAAAAGTGTTCAACAGACCATAATTTGAGAAACTTGCTTTTGTGAATATTTTTTCAGTTTAACTTGGGCAAAAATGTCTCAATAGCATGCATGAGGTGGGGAGGGCAGAGGCTTTGGTGAGAGTTGCTGTTGTTAATCCCTTGATTAATTATGATGATTATATCCCCATTTTGCACTCCAACCCTGAGTGCCTTCGCATTGAGAGTTTGGAGTCTCTCCGTAGCAGAGCAGAGAAAAAAGAGATTTCACATGCAGCCTAGTTATTCCCTGTGCTTATTCCATGTTTCTGCTTTAGATTGCCATATGATCTCATCTGCTTTCTATCTTCCAGAAATCTTTTCACAAGATTTGGATTGCTAATGCCCTTTGTCTCATACTCAGATTGCTATGAATCTATTTATTTATAAATATCTCACTGTCATTTCAACTGTATTTCCTGGGCAATAGAGTAAGAAAAGGCTCAATTCACTGTCTTCAACAGGAAGACACATGATTTTTTTTTTATGGAAATGTAGTCGATATACAATATTATATTGGTTTCAAGTATACAACGTAGTGATTCAACAGTTATATACATTATTAAATCCTCACCCCAACTAATGTAGTTATTATCTGTCAAGATAGAAAGATGTTTCAGAAACACTGACTATATTCTCCATGCTGTATAATTTCAACCCTGTGACTGATTTATATTATGATTGAGATTTTCTGCCTCTTTCTCTTTATCCCCTTAACCTATTTCACCCACCCACGCTGATCCTTTCCCCATGGTAACCACCAGTCTCTTCTCAGAGACACATGACTTTTATTAGAAATAACCTCTGAAGTGAGTGGTCTTTTGTTATTTGAGTGAGGAATTTTTGCATGTTTCTCTTAAGGCAATACTTGCATAGTCTTAATAATAATATCTGTATTTTCTAAAGTGATGAATTTGGTTTCTAAAACATATTCATCAATTAATTTCACCCTTAGAGCATCTCTTTTACAAGGATCAGTATTTTTGGTCTATTTTACTAAGGTACATGAAACTACTTACCAAAAGTCACACACAGGTAGGAATAAAATTCCAATTTTCTGATTTTAAGATCACTGAAGTTTACTCATATGTTTTTGTTTGCTTTTTGTTGTTGATGTTTTAAAATCATATTAATGATAGAATAATTTACTGCTGCTAAAGTCCATATTGTGGCAATATTTGAGAATAAATAACATTAAATTATTCACTTAGGTATTTTGATTACTTGTATATTATTTAGTAGCTTAGTTTGCTGTCCTATAGAGATTACTACATGCTAAGCATTGGTGCAAGTGATTTCCATAAACTAACTCACTTAGTCTTCACAAGAATGCCATGAAATGTGGATTGTTGCTATTGAGGTTTTACTGATGGAGAAACTGAGGTATAAAAATTCAAGTCACACAGTTACAAACTGTAAGAGCTCAGACCTAAAGTCTGTGCTTTTAACAACTATA
Organism: Manis pentadactyla; assembly: GCF_030020395.1. Taxonomy (NCBI): domain Eukaryota; kingdom Metazoa; phylum Chordata; class Mammalia; order Pholidota; family Manidae; genus Manis; species Manis pentadactyla. The sequence goes on from NC_080030.1 coordinate 41,062,756, forward strand.
TTCCACTGCCTCTTATACTGAAGACTCCTCTGTATTTACTCTAAAGAATCATTTTTGGTTGATTAGTTCAATATTCTAAATGCTGTCAGAAGGCATTTTAAGCAGTCTGCTCCACAAAAGTACAATTCCACAAAACTCCTGATTGTTCCCTTTAGTGACATTACCAATCTCTGATTTTTGCAGCCACTGAGACTTTTAGTCATCTTTTGGTCACTTGGATTTAAGCATTAGGTTTGAATATGAATGTTCATTACCATTCAAGAGGCACTCTATTGGAATTTTTAGTTGATTTAGCAATAGAAATGAAACATAGAAGTTCACCTAGGAAATTACTATTTCAACATTTCACAGTTAAGGAAAGTAGCCTTGTGTGTATTTAAGTATGATTGTTTACCTTACTCTTAGACTTTGACTCCACTTCCCCCTTTTAATCAGGTTTTACTTTATAACTGCCATGTGTCCAAGGAAGTAGTTGACAGATGACATTATGAGGGCCAACTTTTAGAAATAGTTTTCATTTCAATAGAGACTTTAAAAGATTGATTGTGGGCATATCTAGTATTGGATAGATTTTCAGAGTTAGCACAAAAAAATATTCATGGAAATTCTAGATAATAAATTAAATGAGTAATTGCTGTACCACAATAACTCTTGAAAGAATATTACAGAAGATAAAAATAGCCATATCATAGAAGAAAACTTAACTATTGGTATGATTGCTATATCCACATTTATCTAAAGAAACCCATTAGTGCAAAGTAAACAATTATGGGAGATAAAGTTGAAAGAAAAAAAAGTGAGAAATGAAAAGTTCCCTTGTATTCCTTTTGAAGCTCAAACATGCTCTGCAGGTCTAGAGTTGGCCCATTTCAAGAAGGGTATCATAAATTAATAAAACAGAGATACATAGAAGAAAACCCAGGGAAGGATTCTTACCCAGGATTAGGAGGGATTTTTCCATAATCTTAAAACATCAAAAGATTTCTTATGATTCAGCATATTGCTACTTCTCTACCAAGTGAGTTCCTTGGTTACTTTTATTTCTGTTATGGCAGCATCTGGCATTGTGGCCAGGTGCCCAGCATGTGATAGGAATTCAAAAACAATCGTGGAGTAAATAAATTTATATTACTGGCTTTGAAATTAAATTAGTAATAAAATAATAAGAATATACGTGTTATAAGTTATTAACTGGGATAAGCATATTACTTTAAAATATAGAGGTTATTACTCCTTCCATTTTCCTTTCCTAATGTTTATTGGCTTCATGAGATACATATCTTCAAATAGCATCTAAAGGTATTTCCATTACCGTGCTTACAAGATCTAGTTAGATAAGCATCAGAGTGCATATTTCCAAATTTCCAAGGTAACCATCTCATTAATTTGGTCCTTACACAACAAAATGCAGAAGCATCTGTTTGTCATTTAATGTTGGTATAACATGGTTTTGGCAAGAGCACAAAGTAATTTTTCCAGGAATTAATGGAAAACAACTTATAGTACTCTGGCTTTTGTGAGATAACACAGCTCTTCAGAACTATAATAATTTATTATTTAAAAAGTAAAAGTAATGCTATTATAAGTTGTCAGAAATTCAAGGGAGCTATTTAATTATTGGCCCATATTTTTTCATTTGTTTATTTAGTTTTGTTGTTAGCCAGCCATTGTTATATTTGAGACCACCTTTTAATGCAACATGTAAGTAGAGGAAAGAGGACTGGACACTAAGTCAGGAAATGTGCATGTGTCCTCAAGTAATTATCATCAGTAAAATGAAAAAGAAAATTGGATTAGAACACCTCTCATCTCCATCTATAAAAAGTTTGTTATATAGTATACGTATAATTTATATAATGTAGTGTAATAATAGTGCTAATACATACAACCAGCCAAATGTGAAAAATATGGAATAAAATACAGATGTAGAAGAAAGATAACTGATTGGGAGTCCTAGATCCAGCACTATCTTGTCATCATAATGTTACCTTTGACAGTCATACAAGGTGTCTAGACTTAGTTTTGTCATCTGTAAGATGGCCAAATAGTTTGGTCTAAACCACCTCTAAAGTCCCTTCTAGCATTTAAAATCATGTTCATATGATTCAGTTTGAGACATTGGGTTTCTTCTCTCAAATTAAATCTCTTTGCTGATTTGGACAGGGTTAAATGTTTGTGTAGTTCTGAAATCATTTAAGAAGCAGAATTGCTAATACAACTACAACTCTTGAAGCTTCTTTTCAGACAGATAACATTTTGAGCCAGAACTGGCATCCAGCAGATGGCACTATGCCATCACCGTGGGACCAGCCAGCCCTTGGTGTGGGCACTCATCTCCCAACAGCTAGCTTAAATATCTGCAGTAATTAACAGGGCTTTTTTTATGATCATGAGATAAGCAGGACACTTTCTAATATGAATAATTATGCCCCATTTAATTCTCCTCTCTGTTGTCAGGTGGATAAGAGCTGAAAAGGTAGCTTGCTAGTTCTAAAACTTGGTAATAAGAGGGGCAGAGGTAATGAAGTTATCTGTTCTCTAACGGAAAACTTACTGGATCCCAGCTTCTCGGAAGACTGCTGGACCCAGCAGTGAGGCTGTGAAGTCTCTGAAGGCAAGAGCCACACCTGCTCATGTTCATATCCCTAGGCCCTCAATCGCTACGAGGTGCTTAATAAATTTGTTGAATGGATTAAAAATAGAATACAGGATCAGTGAACACTAGATGTGGAAGGATGCAGAGGTGATGATGTGTGGAGATTCTCTACTTACTGCTTCAGTTTTCTGAGGAAAGTAGTAAGCAAAGTTATCATCTGAGAATGACAATGAGGCAGCGTGCTAGAAGTTCAGAGAGCAGAGAAGTCACGGAATGTTTTCTAGGAGAGTGGGAGAATGAATGAGCTATGCTGGAATAATATGGTAGGTTTACTGACCAGCTTTAAGGATAAGCTGAAGCTTTTGTTTCTGATTTAAAAGAACAATAAAGTGGTGAATTTAGCTCCAGCTACACTCATGTGTCTAGGCATGATATAGGCAGAAAGTTTGACACAGTCATGGTTGAGATTTATCAGGCAAGATCCAGGGAGCCAGAATAGGGACAAGGGAGCATGCTTATATGCAGGGGAATGACTGTAATGATTGACCTTGGAAATTAAGGTGAGCAAGGAGGAAAGAGAGAATGTCAGGGAATGAAAATGAGGGGGTGTCAATGAATTGGAAGTCCTGTTTAGGTGGAAGGACTGTTGGAGTACTAGATGAAGTCAGATGAGATGATAGGTGGTGGTGGTCAGCAAGAGGTGTTTGTAATCATGAAGTCATTGCAGCTATTGGCAATGAGAAATTCTAGGATATGACCACTAGAGCTAAAATAGGAGGAAAGACATGATTATTAAAAGAGACAGGTCCTAGAAAGCAAGAGGCACAAGTGTTGATAGTATTATCTTGATGTATTTTTTGAAATCAACAGGAGGAAAATCAGGAGTACTGTTAGAGTGACAGTGATCAAAAATATGTCATTGAGAAACAATGAATAAGACAAGGGCCTCTTCGATGAGAGCAACAGTGTTGATGAAATAATCTAATGAGACGATATTCCAAAATAGAGGATTTTAGCAGGGAGGGGGACAAGAATGGTTTGATAACAACCATAAGGAATAATGACATTCCTTCAATGTATGCCCACAGGTAGGATACAAAGCCACCACTTGAGAGGCCTGAAAGGAAAGCAAGATCATCACAGAGATGTAGATTCTGCCAGAGCAAGTTGCAGCAATCATATAGGGAGAGCATGTGGAATAGCAATTCAGGTCACAGCATGCATGAGATCTCTCTAGTGACGGATCATGACAGTCAGAGGGCACAGCAGACAGACTTTAGGATTTATGAAGGGATGGGGAAAGGAAGCAGAGTAGTGGATAGTAGAACACTGTTGGAATTAGTTAAGAGTTGAGGGATGACCTCAAGGTGAGGAACATAAAAATGAAAAAAGGGTGTAGTAATATTTATACATCCTTGTGGCCTCAAAGTAGATAATAGCAGGAGGCTCTGTATTTGGGGGCAAAGAGGAGACTAGGTTCTGAGGCTCTTGTGGATTCCTGTTGATGGTGGCAGTGAACTCTATGGAAGCCAAGTTTGGTTTCACAGTATGAGCTCCCACTGGCCTATGCTGATGGGGAATAGATGCCCCTATGCTGATGGGGCTTGACACCTGTTGGGAGAAGGGAGACCCAAAGCACCAGTTCACATCTGCTACTTTTAAGCCTGATAATGGAGTTAAGGGTCTCAAGAAGTCCCTTTTATTCTGCCTGGCACGGGTTCTCTCAGCAGAGAAGGTATAGACGAGGCACAGGTCCTTCAAAGAAAAACTCTGTTTTGTCCAGAATTCCTATTATTTGGATATTGGGCCCTCCTGAAATGATCCTTTAATTTTCTTGTCTTTTTGCTGTATGCTTTTTTTTTGCCTGTTTCTTCATGCTCTCTCTGAAAGATCCTCATCTTCATTTTATCTACATTTGTGGATAATGGGGGTGATATTTAAGAACTCTTTTTCTCTTTTCCAAAAGGGAGGGAAGGAGGGAGGGAGGGAGGGAGGGAGGAAGAAAGAAGAGCTCCCAGTGGTTCTTTTATGGATGCAAGATTTTCTTTTCCTCCTAGAAGATATTATAATTTATTTGATGTTTCCTTTTCCATGAACTGTCTCTGTTTCCTTAGAGTTCATTTCTTTTTTCTTTAGGCACTAAAAACCAGTTATGATCTCTGTGTACTGGGGAAAAGCTTGTCAACTGGTGCACTTAGACTGAAAGAGACTGAACAAGGGCCCAGTTGTTTCACTGGACTTCTGCCAAAAACAACCTCTGTTGATATTTTCTTTGGGTCATTCAGTTTTTCCAGGGAAGACTATTTTCCAAATCCTTAGGAAGTGAAGCAGTGAAAGGGATCTTCAGTAGATGAACTTCCGTCAAATTTCTGTTTCCTGTAAGATCTGTTAGTCTCTATCCTTCACTGTGTCCTTATTCTCTCCAGTTCTAATCAAGCAGAAAATAAATGTCCTGTCACTGTGGGAGAAAGTGTAGTTGTCTAATGTCGCAGTCTTTTCTCCACCTCTTTCCACATCCTGAGATTTTTAGAGCTTCTAATTCCTTAACCTTTAAGGGTTTGGTCTAATACGTTACCTTGTTTCTGAGGATCCTTGCCTCCTGGGACCCTGGATTTCAGCTTTCTTAGCTCCGCAAAGCCTCTCACTGCTAATGCATCTGCTTCCCTAAAAGTTTATCAGCATTTCTCATTTGCTGTGGTCACTCACCTGTGCCCCTTGACTTTCGGTTGATTCTTTTTATATTCCTGTGCTATTATTCTAGTGAAATATTTGAATAAAGCAAAGATCTGCACACATGTTGAAGTTTCCCTGTTATTCATATACTCCCTTTCCCCAGAACTAACCAGAATCTGGATGCTAGTGAAAACCCTTGCTAGGGCTCCTGGTAAAGCAAGTGTGGCCTGGAGTTAATGCTTATGTAGTCATATCACCAGCAATGATTTAGTTGCTGCTGATCTAGAAACCACAGATAAAATCAAGAAAATTATCCTGTGGATTTTGCCATTTTCTCAAAGGAAAGGTGACTTATACCCCATACTACTTAATCCTATACAGTAAATGTCATTATTGACATTTTACAGAGTTGCCAGCCAAACTTCACATAGATAATTTAACAAGGTTGCTAGGAGAAGAAATACACATTTGTCCCAGGTATCATTAAATCCAGACCATCTTCTTGACACTGTACCACACACATCATTTTGACTACCTCAAACTACCCTTAGTCACCTAATCATGAGAAGTTGTCTGGAATATGTTATATTTTAGTGAATGTGCATGAATACATAATTACTATAATTTGTGTCACAACTTTTCTGCATTACATTTAGCAGACAAATAGCATTATAAAATATCACAAGAAATATGCAATGTATATATTAAATATTGTAAAACATTAACATATTACATGAAATCGCTCTAATGATTTCAAAACCCTCACCATAACAAGCCCTAGATTAGTAATTTTTGAACTGTTTCCTGAAATGTCCTTTGGGGACTTGGTGGTGGTAGTTAGTAATAGGGGCAGGGGAGGGAAGGGGGACAGGAGAAGGAAAGAAAGTGGATTAAGAAATGTGAGTATGTAGACTTCAGGTTTAATTTATGCCTGTGCATTGTATCCAGGGACCCCATCCTCAATTCACTTCAGGGTGAGAGAGACCAAAAATAAATATAATAAAACAAGACATTCCCTAGGCTCAAAATAAGTGGGCTACCTTAAAACCAATGTAAGTCTTTGAAATATCTGCAAATGAACTTCCTGATAGAGGAAAGACAAATGAGGCGCCCTAACTCAGTAGATGAGAGTTAACAGTTCTTCGGGAAATGGCCATTACTCCGTCTACAAACTGGATTTGCATGCTTGTATATTCCATCAGTGCTTTCCTGTCAAATCTGTCACACCCTAAATGGCTTTACAAAAACAAATGTTCTTCTTCTAATGAGTTTTCATGTTTTTCTCCTGTTTCCCCGCTAACATTCTTTCCTCATCAGTGAGAGCAACACACTTGTTTTTTAAAATAAATTCGAATGGAAATCTAGAAGAAAACTGGGTGTTAAATAATTTGAAGAGACATAAAAATAATGAAATTCCAGCTACCTTCACTGGAGCTTAAAGGTCTAATTAGACTAAGGAGTATTGGAGAGAAAAATAGGCAATAAATAAATAAATAAAAATTGCAAGATTAATCCTTACTAAAGCAGAAAGTAGGGTGATTTACTGCTGAAAGCTTTTATGTGTGAGCCAATGATGCCAATATTCTTCTTACTATACTAACTGGAATCTGGATTCTGGTCTACTTGTATCATCATTGTTTAGCTTTGCTTTCAATGTGTAAAGAATATGCAGAGGCAACTCACTGCAGAAATGATCAGGCTCATAACAGACCTCTCTGTATCCTCACCTGCCTCTTGTCCCTTAGCCTAGACAGTGATGAGGCCCATGGAGCTCCTTGAAGAACCCCCTCCCCTTGCTGACCCTGACAGTGCTCCTGTAATGTTTATTTGTTTCTCTGCTTCTCTGCCTTATTTTCACAGCACTGTGAGACTTATCTCAGAGAACTACATGAAAATTTTTTTTAAAACACTAAGGTAGAGATCCTTTTTCACTATCATCAAATAACATATCGAGTGCATATTATGTCACTATGTAAAGCATGTTATATTATTTATCTTGGTTTAGTACTCAAAAATCACCATTTTAGAAAAACGATTACTTTTGCCAATTTACCTTTTTTCCTGTTTGTTTCTACTGTTACTTTTTTTAATTGAAGTATCATTGATATACAATCTTATGTTAGTTTTATGTATACCACACAGTAGTTCAACAGATACCCATGTTATTAAATCCTTACCCCCACCAGTGCAGTTACCATCTGTCAACATAGGAAGATGTTACAGAATTATTGACTATATTCTCCATGCTGTATTCCTGTGACCGACTTATATTATGATTGAGAATTTTTGTGCCGCTTTATCTCCCTCACCTTCCCCACCCACTCACCCCAACCCCTCCTCCATGGTAATCACCAGTCATTTCTCAGTGTCTATGCGATTACTGCTATTTTGTCCGGTTTTGTTTTTATATTCCACACAAATAAGTAAAATCATATGGTATTCATCTTTATCCACCTGGCTTATTTCACTTAGAAAAATACCCTTGACATCCATCCATGTTATTGCAAATGGGAGGATTTCTTGTCTTTTTATGGCTGAATAATATTCCACTGTGCATATGTACCACATCTTCATTACCTATTCACCTTAGTTTGTTTCCATCTTGGCTATTGTAAATAATGCAGCAATAAACAGAGAGATGCATCTTTTCAAATCAGACATTTTGTTTTCTTTGTGTAAATTCCTAGAAGTGGGATTACTGGGTGGAATGGTATTTCTATTTTTAGCTTTTTGAGGAACCTCCATACTACTTTCCACAGTGGTTATACCAATTTGCATTCCCAACAACAGTATAAGAGGGTTCCTGTTTCTACATCCTCACCAACATTTGTTAATTCTTTTCCTTTGGATAGTGGCCATTCTAGTTGGTGTGAGGTGATATTTAATTGTGGTTTTGATTTGCATTTCCCTGATGGTTAGTGATGTGGAGCATCTTTTCATGTGCCTATTGGCCATCTGCATTTCTTCTTTGAAGAAGTCTCTGTTCAGGTTCTCTACCCATTTTTAAATTGGGTTATTTGTTTTGTGGGTGTTGAGATGTGTGTTTTTTATATATTTTGGATGTTAGCCCCTTATCGGATAAGTCACTTATGAATATATTCTCCTATATTGTAGGGTGCCCTTTTTTACTGCTGATGGTGTCATTTACTTTACAGAAGATTTTTAGTTTGTTGTAGTCCCACTTGTTCATTTCTTATTTTGTTTTTCTTGCCCAAGGACATGTGTCCAGGAAAAAATTGCTCATGCTTACGTTTAAGAGATTTTTGCCTAAGTTTTCTTCTAAAAGTGCACAGTTTAATGTCTTATATTTAGGTCTATGATCCATTTCAAGTTTACTTTTGTGTATAGAGTTAGACAGTAATCCAGTTTCATTCACTTGTATGTAGCTGTCCAGTTTTACCAACACCAGTTATTGAAGAGGCTGTATTTTCTACATTGTATATTCATGGCTCCTTTATCATATATTAATTGACCATATATGTGTGGGTTTATATCTAGGCTCTCTATTCTGTTCCATTGATCTCTGGGTCTGTTCTTGGGCCAGTGTAATATTGTTTTGGTTACTGTAGCTTTGTAGTAGAGCTTGAAGTCAAGAAGCATAATACCCCCAGCTTTGTTCTTTTTTCTCAGGATGGCTTTAGTTACTTGGGGTCTTTTGTGATTCTATATACATATTAGGATTATTGCCCTAGTTCATTGAAAAATGCTATTGGTATTTGGATATAGATTACATTGAATCTGTAAATTGCTTTGGGCAAGATGGCCATTTTGACAATATTAATTCATCATATTCATGAACACAGGATAAACTTCCATTTATTGGTGTCTTCTTTCATTTCTCTCATGAGTGTGTTATAGTTTTCAGTGTACAGGTCTCTCATCTCCTTAATTAGGTTTATTCCTAGGTTTGGGTTTTTTTTTAATGCAATTATAAATGGAATCATTCTCCTGATTTCCTTTTTTGCTAGTCTGTTGTTAGTATATAGGAATGTAACATGTTTCTGTGTATCAGTTTTGTATGCTGCAACTTTGTTGAATCTAGTTATTAGTTTTAATAGTTTTTTGGTGAAGTGTTTAGGGGTTTCTATGTATAATATCATGTCATCTGCAAGTAGTGACAATGTAACTTTTCCTTACCGATTTGGATGACTTTTATCTCTTTAGCAACAATCCGGTTGCTGTGGCTAGGATCTGTGGTACTATGCTGAATAAAAGTAGTGAGAGGAGAAATCCTTGTCTTGTTCCTGATCTTAGAAGAAAAGCTTTCATCTTTTTGCCAATGTATTTTTGAGGAGGATGAGGTTTAAAAGGTTAAACAACATGCTCAAGGTCACACAACTGAGAAGTGAGTTAGGCAAGTCCCACTACATTAATTTAAATGGAATCAGCAAAAATATACTTTTTAGTAGCATCTCTTAACTTAAATCAACTAATAGTGAACTCTTAAAAAAGACAATTCAAGCTCTATTAAAGTCTGCTCAAAATGTTAGTCATTTAATGAGCCTCATTAGAAATTAATTAATCACACTTTGATAAAAATTATTCCTTTTGGAAAAGACCAACATAATAGCCTGCAGAAAGTTAATGATATTTCCAAGTTGGGCCATAACAATTCACTGTATTACAGAAAATATGCTCTGCCCACTTCACATTGGAAGAGCCTTGAGAACTCTTGAAGAAAGACCAAAATGTGTCTCCTGACCCAAACTGATATTTCCCTGTGCTTAATATATACCTCAGCAGCATATAACTGAATTGGTGTTAAATATGTTGCCAAAGGTGCAGATAAAAATTCTGTAAGCACTCAATAAATACTGGATTTATTCACAAGGTTGTTATATATAAAAATATTTTTAAATATAGTCAGGAAATGCCACGTCTTTTCATAAGTTTTTCCTTTCTAAATTGATCTTACCTTATGGAAGGCTAGACTTCAATTAGGCAAAGTCTCACCACAAGAGGAATCCCTGAATATGGTTATAGATAATGAAACAGAGGAAAGAAGCAAAACAAAAAAGCCCATACTCCTTAATCAAACAGACCTAAAGAAAAGGCAATAGTCATTTTAATTCCCTGTAATTTTCTCCTTTTCTGCACCTTCAAAATTCACTGTATCTGATATCATTGTGAGTGGCAATGAAATGTCAGATTACTTGTTTTGTAAGGAAAACATATATGTTGTGTTTGCCATTTAAACATGCAAAACATTTCACAATAATAGTGGCTGTCATTTTGGGGCATGTATATCATTCTCTATAAGAGTTTTATTTATATAATTTCACTTTATTTTTACCCTCTTCAAAACTACTACAAACATTTCTATCTAAGATTGATATACTATTAAGACATATAGTTGGTATTCTCACCTATATTATGGAAAAGGTTAGAATACAAACAGGATAAGTATCAAGTTTTAGAAAAAGTGTGCTGTCTTTCTATAATAAAATATGCCAATTGAAATGAAAATCTGGCAAAAAGATGTCAAGATTGCTAACAGAGTGCAGTTCTTACAGTCTGAACTGTTAAGTTCAACAGGTCAACCGGCAGATGTGCTAAGCTCTCTGCCATCATTTCCATGCAGGCCCCAACAGCTCCTTCTAATTTATAAGGATAATGAAATATGTCAAATTGATCTTATTGACCATTAGAAACTGTTGCATTAAGAGTACTATGACCTTATTCTTGTCAGACCTGTTCGATTAAAATCAAATCAGAGCAAAATATGTCTAGGCAAAATCTCAAATGTATTTTGCCTGCAATTTTCTTAATTTCGAATGAGAAATGTGTAGTTTCCCACTAAGCAGCTTCTAGACTCATGCAGTACAGAGATGAATTTATGTACCTTGTGATTAACTAAGCATAATTAACTTAATTAGGAATATTATTTTGCCTGTCTCTATTACTCCTCTTCTAGAACAGGAACAAAAATTAATGCCTAAAGGACCGATTCTTGATTAGAGTCATGTCATGTCTCCAGCAGGACGTTTACATAAAAAACAATCTGGAAATACCAAATATTATCAGCAATAATAAACATTTCTTACCTTCATAGTTTGTAATGTCTTCTGGGAGTGACAGAGTTTTCAATTCCTGCAAATGAAAACACATGAAACATTAGATTACTTGTTTTGCAAGGATAATAAATATGTTGTACTGTGTGTTGCTTTAATATTAAAAACAACTAAAATGAACAGAAGCTGCCATTTAGAGGCACTTGCTGAGTGCCTTACACTATGAGTTTTATTTATATAATTTCACTTTACTTGCAACATTTCCTTATAAGGTATGGGTTAACTCCCAATGAATAGGTGAAGAAAAAGAGAGCTTGAGAGGTCATACTTCTTATTCAAGGTCAAAAAATTAGTAAGTGATGGGCCTTGATAATGAACTATTGTTGTCTAGCCCCAAACCTGTTTCCTTAATGACTCTGCTACATCAAGTATTTGACTCATAGTAAATCTATCAATTACATTATAAAGGAAAACTCTGGTTATAGTTACAACTGCCCTTTTAAGGTTTTAAAACCAGTTTCAGACTGCTTTCACAGAGTATGCTGGGCACATACTAGGGTGTGTGTCTGAATTCCTAGGTACAATGGATTGAAACCCTTCCCTCTCTTGCTGGAAAGAAAAGCAGTGAGAAAGTTCACGTCTTGATTCAGCAAATGCCCATTTGCCCTACTTAGGTAGACTGACCTTTTCAAGCAATGGGAAGCACCCCTTAAACACACATAAATTGTTTAATGTAGGAATAATATGCTCTATAGCAATAAAGAGATAATCACAAATCAAAGAAATTCTCATTTATTTCCCTGTTTAATTCTCAATCCTTGGAATCTGTTTTTGCATCAAATATCTAGACAATAGCCCATTTGGATACCTCCCTATTCAGTAGTGTTGCTTGGTAAAGAAATATTTTTTCATGATTTAAATGCTAAAATGTTTGGAACAAGATATATTGCTATGATTTTGTTTACTGTCCTTTTTAAATATAATTTCAAGGAACAATATTTTTCAGTGGTGTTCTCACAACTCCACATCAAGGAAGAAAGGGCTCGAACTCAACTTGTCCTTAATAGTTGATGTACTCACCTTAGTCAACATTTAGTGTGTACTTGCTGCAGCATCATTTAAGACTATCAACAGTTTATCAAGCACACTGAACAAAAGGAATATAAAAAATACTGGAAACAAATTTAAGGGGTTCTTTCTCCTCAAATTTATACATAGTAACAAGTGATTCAAAGAACAAAGTGGGATGGATTGAAAAAGGAAGAATTTTTTTAAAGTAAATTAGTGAAATAGTGATGTTTTCAAGTTATAATACCATGAATTAGTGGTGGAGGGTAAGGCTAAGCAATTTTAAAACTTGATATATTAGGAATAAACATTGATAGCCATGACAACAGGAATAACAAATATATTCCCATTAAATCCTTATTTACTAGTCACTTTCTATTTTGTGTTGTGATATATGATTATTATAAACATTTTTAAAAAGAAATCTAGTCTCAGAATTGAATTAATTTCTCTTAAATCATACAGTCAGTCTTACTGGATCCAAATTTAAATTCAGGGCTGTATAGCTCCAGGATCCAGGCTTTTAACCATGAAGGACAGATGGAAGAAAGTTAAAGGTTTTTATATCCAACTCTGTGGTAGAACTGGGGACAAAGCTATCCCTATTTGGCATCCATCTAATGGAACCACACTGCCTTTCATGTCCCAAAGCAGCCAAGAATAGATCCTAGGAATTTTCTTCAAGTGAACTGTCAATTCAAATAAGATAAAACACTGGTTTGGTATTATAGGCTGTATAGAACATGAAGTTGTGGGAGTAAGAGAATGTAAATTCCTACTGAACCAGGATTAATTGTCTTTGTACTAGGAGTATGTTTTTAAGAAGTATAGTTTGGTAAAAGCTAAATTCATTTGGTAACTCTCTTCAACTTCAACAAGAAAATATTGTAATTACTTTCTATCCATGGGAAATCTCTAACAATAACAACCAATAGAAGGATTCTGGACATTCGGGTGTGCAATAAAATTTAATGATGGGAAAAGAGGTTGCTATAGGTTTCAAGGAATTTATATTATTCAATATGTTAGTTAATTATACCAGCTAAATTTACAAAACCAACTCATTGATAACATGTATATTTTAACTATATTAATATGAAATAATGTAATTATTGTACTAGGTCCCTAATTCAATTATTATGTATATCTGTGCTTAATTTAGAATAAATGAAGAAGTGTTTCCATTACTAGCATACTGACTCATTATTAGAAAACACACCATACCATACAAGCTATAATATTTATGGTATGATCTATACAAAATATAACTTGATTTGTACTATTTGCATTTACATAATCTCTGTGTTGATGTCACACTGCTTTAATCAAATCCATATTATGAATTGACACTAAATGGTAAAATTAATATCCAAATATTTGTTGATGCCTCTTGCAGAAATAATTAAAACATGATGTTTTTAAAAATTAAGATAAATATTCTAAGAGACAAAGTTGGAAAAACCCCAAAAGGAAATGAACATTTATAGCTAATCATGAAATTTCAACTTGCTACTAATACCTATTCCTAGAAAAGGAAATTGAGTAAAATCAATAATCATAAAACTGAGTGATCAAATATTTCTTCTTGTAACAAGGTGAATAATGGCAGCACGTACAGTATGTCCCACTGAAACTTTTAATTCTAAAAAGCTGAGGAAAGATGTCTTCACAGATACAAAAACATGAAGTTTTTGACACTAAATTTCATAGACAATAAGGGACTATCACGAAATTTTGAGAGAAAAATATAATAAAAATATACATATATCACTGAAACACTAAAAGAAGAACTTAGACATATTCAAGGTGACAGAAAGAGAATATAAGGGATTATATTACCCATGAATCTTATATGGGAAAAATAAAAAGACATACTTTAAATCATGGAAAGAAATGAAAGAGTCACTCAAAAATTGAAATGTTGGATTAAAAAAGCTACTTTCAGTTATTTTAAAATCAGGAAACTGTAAGAATGCCTCTGAATAATAAATATAAATTTGTTGAAAAATAATTTATAGATGCTTATTTCTATGATAAGAGACATCTATAAGTGTTTGTGAATTTTATACATAAGTAGGACTGTATATTTTGTCAAAGTGAAATGAATGAACTCCTTTGTCTAATTTGATTCATTTTAACTATTTACCGATTTAATTGTCATTGTTCATCTTTTCTTACATACAGTCTGTTGGAATATGTTGCTGAATGTATTGATGAAACAAACTTGGCCATACTTTGATAACCACTGAAGCTAGGTGATTTCATTCAACTGTACTATATAATTTTTTATGTGTTTGATATTTTCCATTACAAAGAATTTTTTTTTTAAAAGACAAAACTAAAAGAAGGAAGAATAAGGAAGTGGTGTTCCAACATAGCTGAATGCAGTAAGCTGCATATGAATTTTATACTCTATGTACCCGTTTCCTTCTTTCGGATTGGTTTGGACATTTGCTCTGTTTTGGAAGCAAAGTGCATTTTTGTGCTGTTCTCTTCATACTTCGTGAAGTTTCCCTTGTCTCCAAAACTCAGTTGCCTGAACCCTCATGTACACCAGTTCCTTATTCTTCTTTCTTTTCATTTTGTCTTTTTAATATCAAACACATGCAAAAGTAAATAGGGTAGTTTAATAAAATCACCTAGCTTCAGTGGTAATCAAAGTATGGCCAAGTTTGCTTTGTCAAGGCCCTCACCAATTTTCCTCTAGCTCAAGTTGTCTTGAAACCAATCCCAAGCGTCATGAATCACAACCATAAATACTTCAATTTTAATTTCTAAAAATAGTCATATTTTATAAACATAAGTCATATGCCATTATCAAGAGAAAAATAATAATACCTTCATGTTATCAAATAAACAATAAATGATCTAATTTCTCCAATTGTTTCATAATTATCTTTAATAATTGTAATAATTGAATCAGGATCCACCCAAGGCCTATACAATGAATTTTGTTGATATTTTTTTGTTTTCCCCATCTTTTTTATTCTACACCATCGCTTTCCTTTTTCTTTTATCCTTGTGAATTTTTGGTGAAGAAATCTGTTGCCTTATACTTGTTCATAAATTCTGGACTTTGTTGATTATATCCTCAAGAAGTTAAGATGATTTTGTGTCTCCTGTATTTCTATAAACTACTAGCTAAATCTAGTGTCTTGGGTAGATATGAATAGTGCCATTTCACTAGAAGACGCACAATGTCTGGTTATTTCTCATTTTTTTTAATGATACACTTTTAAATTTACCATAGCAAATTAGAAGAATACATATGTATATATCTGTGTGTGTGTGTGTGTGTGTGTATATATATATACACACACACACATAATATATATATGTATATATATATTGTGTGTGTGTGTGATCTTACATGTCACCCAACAATATCTTAAGATATTGTTAAAGATTATTATAATGTTTTTGATAGAGACTGTTCATAAAATTGCATATATTTGCAGAAGTCTAGTTACCAACCCTATTTTTCCCATGAGATCTGCTATTTTTATCTTTTTTGTAAATACACCTAACATGTTTGAAAGCATATTATTCAATATTAAATTCAAGCTACAAGTATTGCTTTAGTAATCAAGGAATTGAAAACATGTATGCCTATTTTTGTTCACATTTTTCTACCTTGTTTCATGCTGTTTGTTTTTAAGCTGTGGTATATTTGACATATATATACCACATGTATGTTTTGTTATGTACATTTTTAAATTTTGGTTTACATGCATTTTGTTTTGAAGAGTCTTCTAGTACTTCTATAGATATCAACATTTAACTTTTCATAAATAGTTTATACTTTATTTAGTAATCAGTGTTAAAAATAGAATTATATTGTTGATCCCACCTGTGTTAGAAAAGTAATTTATTATGTATTCATCTTATTCCTCTCACTTAATTTTCTTTTCATTTTTTCTTTCTTCCTTAATTTTCTTTCTTATTTTTTTGGCTAAAGCATTTTGGGAATTTAAAAATAGAGTATTGGAGTAAGCTGTATTTTCTAATTTTGTTTTTGCTAATGTGTTTTGAATTTGCTATCCATCTTATAAGAATACTGATAGCATATGTCAAAAAATAGACCCCCAATAATTAGTCGATTATCTATATATTATATAACTTACAATATGCCATATATATTTGTTTCAATAATCAGCAATGTTTTATTCTAGGTCTTTAGAGTCTTTATTTCTTAATTTATTTCATTTATTTTTCAAATTTAAGTAATTCTTTCAAGAATGAAACATTTTTAAACCCAAATGTATTCTTCTTCCCATGGGTCATTTGTCAATATATTTCAAACACATTGTGCAATTAATATACATAAAATGATATGTGAACATCCCTGGTGCTCACATGAGAAAAAAAAAAGTTGAATTTTCACAAAAAATTGGATAAAATGCACTAAATCAATGTAAATGATAATTAAGTACACTAAAAAATGAACCAGACTTACCGGCAAACAAATCAGCAAAATGTCCATTTTTGCCATTCTCATTGGTACATATTTTTAAATGTTAGTATTGAGCACTGACATGTATATTGATGATATGGGTCTCCTCACACACTCTAATGGGCATCTAGCTTTTTTATGTATTTTTGAAGAGCTATTGGGCATCACATTTCCAGAGACTTAAGTGTAATGGAAAAGTTATGATTAAAGATCAGCAAAGTTGGTCAAATTGGAAACACATATTCAAAGTAGACATCCTTTTTTTCAAGATATGGTTGAATTCATCTTCACACATCCTTTTAAATAAAAATGAAAGAGAAGTATACTTCACAAGTTTATTTTTGTAGTTTTTCTGTAATACACCCCCTTTTATGCATATTTCAGAAAAATCTTGTCTATGCTGATTTTCCCTGTTCCTTCAGAAACTGTGATATCTCCTAATACTTGACATTGTTCATATTTTTTAAATTTCTCTATGGTTTGATTTCTTTCTTTCTTTCTTTCTTTCTTTCTTTTCAGAGTCAGGATCCTTAGCCTTATAATTCTGTTAACCTTTTGTGATGTGCCTTTAATTTAATTCTGACTTTTCTCTCTTAGATAATCATGGTTCTGCTTCCTTCTGCTCATGACTCTATACTTCCCTCTCTTTAATCTCTACTTTTTCTATAACTTCAGAAGCCATAATATTCTGATTTTCTTTGGTTCTTTTATTATTATTATTAATGTGTCTTATGACTAGCTCTCACTTCTAATATTTATTTCCTCACAATGTTTCATTCTTCCGTTAAGCTTCAGAGGGAGCTGTATCTTCTGCACTTTTTTTTATCTTCTCCAACAACAATCTATTGTCTGCTTTGTTACTATAGATTCCTAAGATAGTATAAGTTTTGATCATTATACTACTTTGGATATATTTGTGATTCTCCTCCATCCAACTCTCTTAGTTTAGTCTGAAAAAGTCCTTTTCAAGAAAAACCTAAGTAACCACGACGGAATCAACCCTGCCTTCTCTTCATTCCATCAGCCCATCCTTCAGCCAAACTCCATTTATTGCTTATCAGAAAATGTGCCTAACTTTGATTTACCCTCTTCCAACACATTTCTGAACCTTCTATGATGCCCATATGTTGAACTTCTGATCTTTATAGCTAGGATATCACACCCACTCCTTAAGTAGTAGCAAGGAAAGGCCTACCTTCTCCCCAAGTTCCCGTTAATGTTATCTCTTTGATAGACTCTCACAATGTGCTACAGGCAAAATGAATTAAGTTCTCTTAGTTCCCAAGGCATTTTACTTACTGTACTGAAGATCATCTGTTTGTCTTTTCCTAACTGTAAAATGTACTCAAATTATTTTTTCCAGTGCTCTATTTTCTGCTGGCATTCTCCAGTCCCAGTTCCAAACAAATGTGACTATTTTGCATGAATTATTTGTACCACAAAAATGTCTTGCTAAGTCACTTGGCCTCTTCTACTTGCTGCTTCACTCCTGTTGAGTATAAATTAAATCTTCAACTTTAGCTCTCTGGGTGGAATTACCAAAATAAATTCTGCCGGCAGCCCTTTTCTTTGTTTTTTAATACTTTGTCCTTAATAAATGCATCTTCCTGCTGATTAAATTGCACTGAATTTCTCTACATAAGATTTTTAAAATTAAGCTCAGCAAGAAAATAAAAGAAAGAAATGATGCAAAATAAAATGAACCTACTCATCTGTGGTTACTCATTTCCTTTTAAATAAATATTTATATAATTTTACTCCCACATTAGAATTGGAAAATATCTCCTATGCAAAGCACCTTTCGCTCTGCCAAAATGCATGCATGATGACATGTCAAGAAGTTTATATATGTAGGCAATGGAAAAATGCTAATACCGATACTCAGAACTGCAAGCAAATTATTAATATTTGAAACTCTGTGGATTGCTTACATCTTGCTTCCAGATTCCATCATGTCTCCTTTATTGTCTAAGTCCGGCACCTGGATGTGGCTAACTACAGAAAGGCTGGTTCACTGACTTCCCTCGGAATCACCGGTTCCCTTGAAACTTCTGAAACAAACCAAAAACCTTATTTTCTAGCTTCTTTCAAAATTGTGAAGATCTTATTCCTATAATGTATCCTTCATTCTACACTATTCATGGGTGCACTCCTTCTCCGACAGAATTCTGACACCATTATCTGTATCAGAAGTTGGTCCAGGGACCAGAACCTTACAGATAGGAATGTGTAATTAGTTATCTGATTAGATTTCATTTAAAAATAATAGTGACCCTGTTGTCATTGGTAAACCAGTAACTGGCAGTCCACAGATACAGTGGCAAAAATAATTACTTTTATTATTACCTATTATTGCCTATAATCAAATGCTAGCAGAAGTCACACAACTTTGCATGACTAAGTAACTGCTACCATGAAATATTTTAGTAGAAAACCATGAGAATTATAGAGTGGACTATTTTCTTCTAAAGCATTGAAAATTTAGAGGAATTCATGAGTTCAGGCTTTAAATTCTAAGCTCAAGTTTCAAATAGAAGATCAGAGAATTTTTTACTATACTAAAAGGATTTATTATTTCCTATAGATTCAGGATCAAGATTTTTGAAAACTAAACCCTAATTCTAATCTACAGATCCTGAATTACTATGCAAACCAAATCTCCAATTTCACAGGTATTTTTATGTGGAAATTATGTCAGAGATTGGAAACATGTAGACCTGAAAATTGGGATGGAGATTTATGGGATGAGAGGTAGTGATGAGTTTGAGCCCCTAAATTCTACTGACTCTCATGAGAGGTTAGTCACCCTTGCCTGAAAATCCATATTTATCTCCAGAGAAATAGGTGCTTTGCAGGGGATTGCTGACCCTCTTCAGTTCCCATACCCAGTGCATCTCACTGTTTCTAGACCATTGTTTCTATAGCCAGAATCAGAAAATCCCAAGGATGCCAAAAATTCCAAATGACTGCATAACTTCCACAAACTCACATGATTTCTATTGAAACCAGTTAGAAAGTTCATAACTTCAACCTTCAGTCGTTACAAAGATTTCTGCAAAACTAAAGTTCTCTGCATTGAGCCCTACCTAGGAACCTCATTGTGTAGATGGAACTATAAGATGGTGAGTCGTAAAGCTAGGTTAGGTGGGTCAGTTTCACTCAGGCAATAAGAACCTGCTAGGAGAATGACATTCTAGATTTTTAAAAACAGAGATGCAAAGTTGAAGTTAGTTAATGTGACTGTTAAGTATATCAATAATTACTACTGACACTACTTACAAATGTAATACTGGATTTTGAATAAATATGCTTTTGGACATTTTAAATGCTTACTTTGAAAATTTATGCATACTAAAGTTCCTCTAAACGTGTCTATTTTAATATGTTTTCTAATTGTGTAGGAGAGGTCTGAGAATAGCTGAGATGTCAAATCACATTTCTTGCCCTTGAACATGCTTTTTTTATATATACAAAGAGCTCTAGAGACTGCAGTGCTATGCAACCTAGACCATTAAGAAGTGTAGGCTAACTCTCAATGGGATTCAGCATTAAAATTGACCTAAAAATTCTCATGTCTAAAACCCATATTTTGTTCTCTATTTATACTACCAATGGCGGTTGTTTTCAGTATAGATTTTAGTTACTAGATTTGACAAATAATGTTCTACTATTGAAGGAGACACTTTTATTCTGAAAGCAGTAAAACAGAACAAGAAATAAAAGAGGACATAATTGACAAGCAGGCTTTTATTGCTCTTTTACTGTGTTAAAACCCAGTTGCCTTGCCATTTTCTTATCAAGGTGTTACATTATGGAATGCTTACCAGAAAATCTTATCTTAAATATATTTTCTGAATAGATGGATTCACTTCCCTAGTGCTTCTCTTACTGAATCAACTCATATTCTTTATGTTATGAAAAGCAAACCAAACTATATATTCTAAAGGGAATGTGCCTTGATTTAAACTATTAAGTTGTTCACATCTATAAATATTACCAAACTGTTACACAGAGGTAAACAGACCAGTCATTTATTTATAAGCACGATCTTATGGTATCAGGACAAATATTTTTCCCATAAATAACTTGGAATTCAATCTCTCTGCCTTGAAAGATTTATTTATTTGGGTCTTAAAAGAAGTTTTGTCATTAAGAATTTTGTATAAAAATATAAACACTCCAAATAAATTGGCATTCTGCCACATGACTTCCACTGATCCACTCACTAATTCATTCTCAAAAATGATTTCCAAGAATAATTTACATGTTCTCTCTGTGCTTTGGATATCGTAGGCAAATGAACTACAGTCAAGTAGCTCTGGAAGATAGGGGAATTGGCCAATGGCAAAGCAAACATATGGGTAATTTCAGATTGCACTGCTATAAAGTCTTATGGCCCAAAAAAGTAATTTGATAAGAGGACTTTGCCTTGGTCAATCAGGCCTTATCTTACTTTTTAGTAGTTTGTGGCTATGGAAAGATGAGGAACAATCACTATTTCTTCATTTGCCTTTCTAAAAAAATTGCCCCTGGCTGGAAAGAACCAAAATGGAAGCCAGGAGACTTCTGTAGGGGTCAGGCAAGGTGACTTAGACTGGGAAGGTAACAGTGGAAGTTGAGAGAAGTACATGCATTCAGAATATATTTGGGAGATAGAATTGACAAGTTTGAATGTTTTGTTTATCTCTAAAACAAAATAAAGAGAGTCAAGAATGACTCTTAAAGTCTTGGCTTTATCAACTGGTTGATAAGGGAAGAGAATGATTGTTTTTTAATTTAAATTTTTTATAGGTATGTGCAGCAATGCAAGAGATAAAGATACATGTTTTGGTCATATGTATGTTAAGGTAACAACTAGATACCTGGAAACAGCAATTAGGCCATTTGATGCACATTTGAAAGGTCATGGGAGAAATAAAAGGCATCAGCATTTAGGTACTGTTTAAACTATATGAGCAAAATGGATTGTCTAGGAAGAGAGATGTACACAGAGAAGAGAAGCAGGCCCAGGACAAAGCCCTGTGTATCCCATAATATTGGTGTCTAGCAGAAGAGAAGGAACAAAGAGACCAAGAAGGAGCCAAGGGAAGAGGATTCATTGTAGGAGCAAAAACAATTACCATAAAAGTTACAGATTATATGCAATGTGCTAGACACTGTTCCAATAATTCTATCCTCACAATAACCCTCTGGAAGGTAATGCTATCATGGAGAAGAACCAACAGAAGTACGGAGACCTCAGTGACGTGACCAAGGTCACTTGGCCAGCAAGGAGAAAAGCTCTAAAGCCAGTCTTACTGGTTGACTTCAGATTCTACCCTGAAGAGGTTAAATGTCTCCAGAAAGCCAGAATCAGGTGTGAGGAAAGGGGGAGGAAAATGCTTTTCATCACAGTGTCTTTGTTCTTCTAAAAATGGGTACATGTATTACCTGATAAAATTATAAATCAAATTGCTTAAAAAGGAAGAGCATACACCAAATTCTAAGCCTGCTTTTCTCTGGGTGTTGGAATTACTGAGTTTTTAATTTGTTCCTTTCCTTTATATATTCTGATTCTCTTCCAATTAACTCCAATCAAGTTGTATAATTAAGAGAATGTGTTCTTTAAAATTTTTCAAAGTATGAATAAGAATTGAAAAATTTAGAACATAGACATATCTTTCTAGAAACATTGCTCTAAAAGCGAGAATAGAAAATGGGGCGTGCAACTAAGTTAATCCTCAAGGGAAGCTTATAGTTTCCCAAGAAAAATATACAGTTGAAACTAAATATCTTGGAGATGTGAGATCAAGTCAGGAAATTCTGGAGCATGTACATGGCTATGGTGACAGGAATGGTCCAGCAGTGAGATGGAAAGACATGAGAGGGAGAAGTAATTGCCAGTTGAAGCTTTTGAGGAGATGAGAGGAAATGGGATATAAAAAACAGGACTTTCCAGGAGTATGAACATTTCATCTTACCCATTTCCACAAGAGTAAAAGCAGAAAGTGTAAGCTCAGGAGTAATTAAGAGGATGGATCCTATAGCACGAAAAGGAGACCTTTCAATTCTCATCGTCTGTACCTTCCATGTGACATTTGAGGCCAGTTTATCAGTTCACAGGCAGTGGGGGAGTGATGGGCTATGGGAATTTTGAGGAAAACTTAGAAGATATGTAATGGTCTACAAGGGACTCATTAGTAAAAAGGTTTCTTGACCATGCTATTTGCCTATTTGAGATTTGCAGCCATTGATTGAAAATGAGAATAGACTAATTGATTATGATAAAGGTAAACAAAAGCCTGACACAGAGCAGATCATGACATAACATTCATTTTACTGCATTATCACTCCACACCCATGACCAGAAACCCCAGGGCTGGATTAGTTCAGAAACTCTATCCCTGGCTTCAGCCCTTTTCATATATTCTGAGACGTAATTTCTTTTAAGTCATCCGCTCGATGTCCATTGCTCCCCTGCACTACACAGATCCTTAATATAGCATTCTTTATCCATTTTCCACACTATGGCAACAGGAATAGCAGGCCAAACATTTTCCCCATTCAATATTCTCATACTTTTTCTGGGGATTGGGAAGAGTTGGAAGGGGTAAAGTGAGGCTATTAGATAGGAAGTTTGCTCTAGGACTCATTTTACAGTTGCTTCTTGCCATGCTGAGTATCTTGCACAGCTATTATTTGATACAGTATCTGGTTTCCTGAATCCATTTAATTGTTCCCATAAGTTAGTGTTAAATCTTCATGATCTTAGATGTTCATGTTGAACTCCACTTACTGATCATTTGCATACATGTTGAGACAATCAATATAATCATATTATTCATAGTTTTTTTTTTTTAATGTGACGTTAGACTATTCATTTGGGATTGTTCTTCCTTCTTTAAATATGCCTGGATTGCTATATACTTTCCTCTTAAGACTGCTTTTGCTGTATCCCACAGAAGTTGGGGCTTTGTGTTGTTGTTGTCATTTATTTGTTGCCCATATATTGCTGGATCTCCATTTTAATTTGGTCGTTGATCCATTGACTATTTAGGAGCATGTTGTTAAGCCTCCATGTGTTTGTGAGCCTTTTTGCTTTCTTTGTACAATTTATTTCTAGTTTTATACCTTTGTGGTCTGAAAAGTTGGTTGGTAGAATTTCAATCTTTCTGAATTTACTGAGGCTCTTCTTGTGGCCTAGTATGTGGTCTATTCTGGAGAATTTTCCATGTGCAATTGAGAAGAATGTATATCCTGTTGCTTTGGGGTGTAGAGTTCTATAGACGTCTATTAGGTCCATCTGTTCTAGTGTGTTGTTCAGTGCCTCTGTGTCCTTACTTATTTTCTGTCTGGTGGATCTGTCCTTTGGAGTGAATAGTGTGTTGAAGTCTTGTAAAATGAATGCATTGCATTCTATTTCCTCCTTTAGTTCTGTTAGTATTTGTTTCACATATGCTGGTGCTCCTGTGTTGGGTGCATATATATTTATAATGGTTATATCCTCTTGTTGGACTGAGCCCTTTATCATTATGTAATGTCCTTCTTTATCTCTTGTTACTTTCTTTGTTTTGAAGTCTATTTTTTCTGATACTAGTACTGTAACACCTGCTTTTTTCTCCCTATTGTTTGCATGAAATATCTTTCTCCATCCCTTGACTTTTAGTCTGTGCATGTCTTTGGGTTTAAGGTGAGTCTCTTGTAAGCAGCATATAGATGGGTCTTGTTTTTTTATCCATTCAGCGACTCTATGTCTTTTGATTGGTGCATTCAGTCCATTTACATTTAGGGTGAATATCGATAGGTATGTACTTATTGCCATTTCAGGCTATAGATTCATGGTTACCAAAGGTTCCAGGTTACTTTCCTTACTATCTAAGAGTCTAACTTAACTGACTTAGTATGCTGTTACAAACATAATCTAAAGGTTCTTTTCTATTTCTCCTCCTTTTTCTTCCTCCTTCATTCTTAATATATTAGGTATCAAATTCTGTGCTTTTTGTCTATCCCTTGATTGACTTTGAGGATAGTTAATTTAATTTTGCATTTGCTTTGTAATTAGCTGTTCTACTTTCTTTACTGTGGTTTTATTACCTCTGGTGACAGCTATTCAACCTTAGGAACACTTCCATCTATAGCAGTCCCTCCAAAATAGACTATAGAGATGGTTTGTGGGAGGTAAATTCTCTCAGCTTTTGCTTATCTGGAAATTGTTTAATCCCTCCTTCAAATTTAAATGATAATCTTGCCAGACAAAGTAATCTTGGTTCCAGGCCCTTCTGCTTCATGACATTAAGTACATCATGCCACTCCCTTCTGGCCTGTAAGGTTCCTGCTGAGAAGTCTGATGTTAGCCTGATGGGCTTTCCTTTGCATATGATCTTATTTCTGCCTCTGGCTGCTTTTAACAGTCTGTCCTTATCCTTGATCTTTCCCATTTTAATTACTATGTGTCTTGGTCTTGTCTTCCTTGGGTCCCTTGTGTACGGGGATCTGTGGATCTCTATGGCCTGAGAGATTATGTCCTTCCCCAGATTGGGGAAGTTTTCAGCAACTACCTCCTCAAAGACACTTTCTATCCCTTTCTCTCTCTCTTCTTCTTCTGGTATCCCTATAATGTGAATATTGTTCCACTTGGATTGGTCACACAGTTCTCTCAATATTCTTTCATTCTTAGAGATCCTTTTTCTCTCTGCCTCAGCTTCTTTGTATTTCTCTTCTCTAGTTTCTATTTCATTTATTGTCTCCTCCACCGTATCCAACCTGCTTTTAATACCCTCCATTGTGCTCTTCAACGATTGGATCTCTGACCTGAATTAATTCCTGAGTTCTTGGATGTCTTTCCATACCTCCATTAGAATGTTGATGATTTTTATTTTGAACTCCCTTTCAGGAAGAGTCACAAGGTCCATATCATTTAAATCTTTCTCAGGAGTTGTATTAATAATTTTACTCTGGACAAGGTTCCTTTGGCATTTCATGTTTGTATATGGCGCCCTCTAGTGTCCAGAAGCTGTAGTCTCTGGTGCTGCTCAGCCCCTGAAGCAATGTCAGGGGTCGCAGCAGAGCGGTATTGGTGCCTGGGGGCAGGAAAGAGCTGTTCCCCGCTTCCAGGCTGCTGTACCTGTCTCCACTGCCTGAGCCAGTAGGTCACGCACACAGGTAAAAGTTTTTGTCCCAGAGCAGCCAGATATGGATCCCTGCTTTCCACAAGTGGCTGGAATCCCAGTCTCCCCAGGAACTCTGCCTGTATTAACTTTCCAACCTGATAGTCATGCGATTCTCATGAAAGCACCATGAAATGTAGGTTTGTGCTCCCAGAGCAGATCTCCGACACCAGGTATTCAGCAGTCCCAAGCCTTCCACTCCCTCCCTGCTCCATTATTCAGTTTTTAATAACGTATCAGATATACAGTTAAGTGACTTGTTCAAGGTAATCTGGCTAAAACACCAGCAGAATAGACTCATATATAGTTCAACTAACCTTTTCTGTAACTGGTTCCCAAATTTTATTATGCACCAAAATTGGAATGTTTGCTAAAATATATTTCTAGACTCCAGTCCCAAAGATGCTGATTCTGCAGATCTGGAATGGCACCTGAAAATCTAACTTCTAACAAATTCCCACGGAATGTTGATATTGCTGGTCGTTTTCTGAAAACAAAACAAAGTTTTTTGAACTTCTGTCTCCCAAATCTTACCTTCTGGCTCCAAGTCCAAGAATCTTACTAATTCTATCTACCTCCCAATATGTTGATAATCTCTTTAGATGTGCATTCCCTGAGCATAGGTACAATAGGTGAAATTTCTGCAGGTTAGGAAGAATCCTGATAGTCTCTGCTTGCAGGATTGTCTTTTTAAACTCCTGGAAATTACCCTTGGAAGCATCTCCTGTTAATACTTCTATTTAAGTGTCTATATGATATGCAGACTTTCAGTTCAAGAATGGCTCCTCTGAAGGAAATGGACTTGTAACCTCTCTAGGTATGAAGAGTGTAATATCCTTTAGCTCTCCCTCCTACACCTCTGTGTATAGATCCAATCCCAGGCAACATGTATTCTATTTTCTCCAAATGGCTTCTCAGGGCATTAATACTTTAAAGCCAATCACTTATTTCAATTAGTGTTCAGACTCACACATGCATGAAAACCTCAAAGCATTTTTCACAGGCCACAAGGGGCATGTGATTAAGTTATTCCCGAGAGAAGCTTCCAGTTCTCCAAGAAAAATATACTGCCAAAACTAAATACCTAAAACCCAGTTGAATCTCATGGGCGTGTTTTAGATGTGAAAAATGATTCTTTGAATACAAAATGTCATTTTGAATTTATGTGTATCTGATATATCAGATACTGACAAGGTTTAAGACACCAGTATAATCAATTCTTAGGAATGTAGTTGTTTTTTGTTTATTTGACAATAGAAAAAAGAAAAAACATGCAGTGGGAAGATACCATTAGATAAATGAATGAGACAGGCTCCAGGCAAAATTGACTTTTTGCCAGATTTACTTGATTATGAGTTATGACAATCCAAAAACAGACTTTCTCCGTTTTTAAAACAGTAGATTTGAAAGTATACCTTGACATGGAACATTTTGTACCAAAAAATATACATATATATAGGAAAGTATTAAAAGAACCTAAGATTGTATTTTTCATTAAATTGTCAAGAAAGATTGCTAAACAATAAAACGAAGTCATAAAACAAAAATGTCAGACTTGTCATATCAACTCAGATATGTATTTTGTGATAAAATACATGAAGATTAAATGGCACCAAAATACATTATTATGTCATTGAAGATTTTTCATTTGGCTTGATAATATGTATGAATTTAGAAAATGAACAATCAATTTAAAATAATAAATCTCTACACTTGTGCATTGTCTTATATCTCAATTTTAAATATATGTCCCAACACCTGTATTAAGAAACTTCATTTAAATTTGAAAAATAATAAGGCAAAGTAAATACCAAAAAAATGAAAGTTACCAGACCATTTGTATGGTCTCTACCCATGGGAAAAGAATGGAGCTTCTCATCTATAGACTCAGCTGTAAAACCTTGCTTCTTGGATACAATGGTATTTTTTTCCTCAGTATTTAAGGCTGTCAGCTGCAACTTGAGGTCAGCCCATCTTTAATATCCCCATCTCTGACTTTGCAAATCCATCCACTCATCTTGTGTATACCTCCTGCCTTTCAAAATTTCTTTCTTACTTGTTTTTCATGTTATTAATAAGACGCATTGATTAGCAGTCCCCACTCAAAGATCATGGTCTTCCTATTCGCCCTCTTCTCAGTCTCTCAGAAACTTTTTGCTTTTACCATTAATTCTGTGATGGAGAATATAGTACATATCCAGTTCTTCCCTAAAAATGCCCCACCACATAACGCCATTTAGTATAGACCATCTCTAGAGTTTGACTCCATATTTATGTAACAATCACCTTAAAGTTTACATGGGAAGCTACAAGAAATTTTGGAAAAGAGGTTTTTTTTAATTACCTAAAGTTCATGAAAATTATCACAATAATGGGCTTAACTAATAATTTTGATGCAAAGGTTCCTTAACTTCAGAAGTCAGAATCCTCAAATCCGTTATAAATATGAATTGATACAAACCAGGTAATAGATCCACATTTTGAAAATATAAAGAAAGTGAATAAAAGTGATATGCATGATGATGGTGAGAAGGCTGCAGATAAAGCCATCCTTTTTCAATTTTCTAAAAAGGATATTATTTCAAAACAGTTCAAAGTTAACAATATTATTCATAGTGTACTTTGACCTCAATTGACAATCACACTCATGAATATTAACTTCCCCATGAGTCCCAAAAGTATTACATCTTTACCAATTTGGTGAACAAAATAATACCACGTGTCTTTTATTTCTTATTCCAATCATATACCCACTTGTCTCTCATTATGAGAATGTCTTTTCCCCTCCCTGTGATTAGTTCAAGAACTCTAGCTCCACTTAATCATCCCGAGAGTTCAGTCTTGATTGTGGAGAGAAAAGTGGAATGTCTTATCTGTGTGTTCTGAGGCCCCTTTTTCCTGTGGATATTGCTGCTCCCAGCACCACACAGTGTTCCCTAAAAACACTGGGGCTACAGGCTTCTGGGGAAAACCAGTTGCAACCAAATACCTCCACCATCCTTAATGGCTTTGTTTGTTGATTGTGATTTTAGGCAGGTAGTGTAGTAAGAACACTTTATGATAGTGAGGCAGGTGTTGGTGGGATGCAGGCAGATCCTCTAAGTTTCAGGGCCTTTGTAAGTTTCAAAAAGCTCCAATCCAACTCAGCCACTCAAAAGTGCACTTAGATAGACCTAAGCTCTGATTGGTTGTACCCTATACAAATGAAGCATTGTACTTTCAGCTAATCAGGAGTGAGTTTTGATGTCATTAGTTCAGTTCTCTATTAGGTCTGTGGGGTGGGACTTCCTTCTTTCAGGAGGCATATAAACCCTAGACACTAGAGCCCTGACATCATCTTCCCTTAGAGCCCTTCCTGAGTAGCATTTTAACTCCTCCTTAAAAGAGTTTTGCTGGTTGCTCCATACTCTGGCTTCATTCTTTGTTGCCTCTGAGCCACAATCCTGGGAAAAACAGCAACCAAGCCAGTAACGCTAGGAAAGAGGTTTCATTCTCTTCTATCTGGTTGAATTTAAATAATTTCTCGACTACAACCAATGCTACTGAAGGTTCAAAGAACACTGAGTCTTTCTTACCTCCAGTCCTATATCTACATAGCCAAGAACAGCTCACTGCCTCCTCTAAAATGCCTTTTTATAGTGATCTTTCACTAGCTGGGTAAGAAAGTAGTTTGTTCTCTTTTTTTAGTGTGTAAACCTACCTGTATGCCCCTGTATGAACCACATCCCAATATTATTAACAGAAAGCTATTCCTTTCATTCTTACTGCTAGAGAGCCTTTATAACAACTAATATTCTATTCTGATACTTAATTATCTTTTCCATAAAAATAACACATGGCTGAGCCAAATTGGAGAGACTGAGAAAATTTTCTGGATTGAAAAAATAAAAAGTCCTGTTCTTGTATTTCCTTGATGATACACTGAAAAAATAAACAGAAGTAAAGATGTTTTCAACTGTAAATATAACTATCTGCTAAAAATATTGCATTAATTGGTTTTCCTCTTGGAGCTCAAAGCATCAGAATGGAAAGAGTTCTGGGTCAAAGGGCAAGAGGCCTGGCTTCTGTCCCCTGCTTTCTCCTGGTGAACTATGTTATGTTAACCAAGTCATAACTTCAGGCTTGGTTTCCTCTACCTCATCTCTAACATCAGGGTATTTAAATTTATAAATCTTAAACTCCTCGAATTACTGAGTTTCCATATAAGAGAGCAAAAACTCACCAAATATTCAAATCATAAATTTTTTGTCTATCATTCTTCAAAAAAAAAAAGTGCTTGCATACATAATCACATTCCATTTCCTTAAATATTCACTGGGCAACTTGCTAAAAAGATATTGGCAAGTGTAAGTATTATTGGAGATGTAGAAGGAAAAATCTCCAAATTTGGTGCAGCAATGAAAATTAGAAATCTTGTATGCGACTGTATAATGAATTTATGAGGGGAACATAAGGCCACATATAAACCATGTCACAAGGACCTTTTGTCTTTTGCCATCTTGACTTTTATTCTAGTGACTTTTTCTGTAGTATGCATCATTGATCAAAGTATCCTACATCCTTTCTTCTCAAATTTTATAATCTATGAGGGTAGAGGGAACTGGTCTGCATTTATAGTTAGTATGGCATGTACAAAAAATTCTTTAGTAAAAACAAATCGAGTTAGAGTCCCCATTTATTCGTTCATTCCAACAAAAACTTTTGCAAAATACTATTTTAGTGACTGGAGAATCCAAAAATAACTCAACTTTGATTGTTTATCTTCCAAGGGCTCAATCTAATAATATAAAAAAACATGACTATAAGTAACTATAATTAAGGTCTAATGTGATTGTTACACTTACAGAAATAGAAACCAAGTTAAGAGAAACAACTGAGATAGTTTCCTGATATGATGTGAAACTAACTGATTACAGTTTGAAAAAGGAGAAAGACTGACAGAAATAGAGATGGGATAAAGAAGCATTACAGATAAAAGAAACATAAGACTAATATTAGAAAGTTAAGAAAAAGGATAGAAAAGGAAAAGGGAACAATGTATAATTTAATTGTATATGTCACCCAATCTATAATATTTGGGTAAATCAGTCAACAGTGGTAAATAAAATATGGATTTTGAAGGCAAGAGTTGTGATGAGAAATACAAGTTGTTCTGTTGCCAAAGACATGTGTAGGTAATGAATTTTGGGGGTAAGGATCTCAAAAAGGGTAATTGCAATAGGACTATGCCACAGTATTCATTCAGAAAAGAATTTAGTAACAGATAAAATATTTTAAGTGCTCTGCTTAAAGAACTCATAATTCTTTTTAATTTGTACCATTCTCTGCCTTTCATGGATGAGAAAACCAGGATTAGGGAAGTTAAATGGCTTATCTGAGATCATACAGTATGTAAATGATGATACCAGGGTTCAAGTTCAGGTTTATCTGATTCGAGTCTGTGTTCTGTCCACTTCACTACACTGTATCTCTGAATGCATGAATAAATAAAAACAATGAATAAATGGCAAGTATAAGAAAATGTGGAAGGATGGTAATAGATAAGAAGTGTATAAAAAAATTTTAGCATTAGTGTTGTCCACTGGAAGAATAAAACAAGCTGGAAAAGAGGAAACAATCAAATCTATAATATTTAAAAACCTGAGCTGAGGAAAGATAAATGTAGAGATCAAAAAGGAGATATAATTTCTAGGCAAAATTACTGACAAAATTAATCTCCAGTCAATCTTTTAGTAACCTGTTTTTATTTAAAGGGTTAAAAATAATCTTATGAAGTCCATGAAAAAAACAAGGTACTTATAAAAGAATTAGAGGATTAAAATTCAGTCATATTTCCTTGGTAATGCTTAATGACAAAAAAAGATGAAAAACATTTAACTGAGGAAAATGTTTTTGTGAATCAGGTATTCTGTATCTAGTACACATTGAATATTTAGAATTGTGTGCTGCACTGATGGACAGTGACTGCATTGGGGTATGGGTGGGGACTTGATAATATGAATAAATGTAGTAACCACATTGTTTTTTCATGCGAAACCTTCATAAGAATGTATATCAATCATACCTTAATAAAAAATTTTTTAAAAAAAGAATTGTGTGCTGCACTAATGGGAAATACTGAATAAGTGTTAATTATTATCACGCCTGCAACTTCAGGGTGGAGGGGGGGAATTCTGGGGCAAAATACCTCTAAAACTGAAATCAAAGGGGGAAATACCCTTTTATTTCTTACAAGCAGTCCTCCTGGCTCTCTCTTGACCAGGCTGCAGCGGAAGAGAGCTCCACCCAACCTCTCCAGTTCAGATAAACCTTCCCATGCACCTTGTAATGACCTATTGATAAGTAGATGGACTAAAGCTCTCCACCCCTTGGGTACACCTACTGATATGCAGAAGCACTAAAGCCAGGAGAGAGATTCTGGAAATATTGCAATTTTATCCACAAAGCCCAAATCACAGATAAGAAAAACAGAACACAGAGAGATGGAAAAGCTTGCTCATTCACACAGCTAATAAATGGCGGAAATATGCTTTAAAGGTAAACAGCCAGACTCCAGAGCTTATCCACCACACACACCACTCTTAGCCCTGCTTGGCTCTCAGTGTACCTCCCTGGGGACAGAAATACACCCTCCAATATGCAGGAAAACTACAATCACACTTTTCTTCTACTTTCCAGCAGACTGGAATGAACATTAAGGACCCAAGTCAAGGAATTAGTCCAAAGCAAGTTTGGAATACATATACATCAATTAGATTAGATGAATTTAAACAGATGCTATGAAATTGAATGCAAGCATTTAAAAAATTATCTTTAGAAATAATGAGTTTACCTATAACCAATCACTGCTTCAAAAGGATTTGAAAAAACCTGAGTTACCAAACCATTAGGGAAACAATGTATTTCCCTAAATTCACCTGTAATTGGATTTAGGGCCCATCCTAATCCAGAGTGATCTCATCTGAGATCTTTAGCTTAATTCCATCTGCAAAGACCCCTTTTCCAAATAAAGATCTACAAGTTCAGGGGATTAAGATATAGACATTATCTTTGGGGGATTAAGATGTAGACATATCTTTTTGGAATAAGACATATTCTATCGACAGTACACCCTTAATTTTGTTCTTTTGATAAGGACCTAGGTCTCCCTATCTTTATGTCTTAAGATGATATAATGGTAGATCTCAAATGAAACACACCTGTTATTAAAATATCAACATGTTCCAAATGGTGCATAATGGCTGGGGAAGTCTAGCATTTGACAGGCTCACTATCCAATGCCTGGTGTCAGTAAAGAGAATGAGAGGAGAGGAGGAATTCCTGAAAAAATAAAATCTCTTGACAATACTATTTTTATTATGAGAAGAAGTTCGTTATAGCAACCAGAAAATGAAGCCAATTAAGAGATTGCAGAAGATATAATTCAAGAAGGGCCTTATCTATAAAAAAAACTACTTTTATATAACTTACTTTTCTTTGGCATGTGTAAACAAGGTAGGTTGCATCTGATTGTTCTGATAACCACCTTAAAATTTCAGAAAACAATGTTACAGTATTGTGAATTACACTATCCTCTGACTTTTCTGTATAACACAGGGAGTCAAGGAGGAAACTATTGCAAGGTTTTGCTATTCAACTGCTGATGATAACAAGGACTGGTCTTGTGCTTGCTATTATTTCATGGGTCTCATTTTCCAAATCCCAGAAAACAAGAATATGGAATCTAATACTTTTTATCTTCCAATAACATTGCTGAGCATACGCTCAAAAACCTGAATTCTTTCACCACTTGAAAATGGGAAAATTAAACTCTAATGTCATGACACTGGTTGGGTAATGTTAGGAAGAGAAGGTTGTGTTTCCTGATTCAGGGCTATTAATTCCAAGGAGATGCACACCAAGCTCACCCCTGAACCAGGGAAGGCTGGGCACTGGGGAGTGGTGTGTCACCCCATGACAGCAGGCAGTGGACCAAGGAAGACATCAGCCCCTAAGCCCACATCACCCTCTTCACAGGTCCTCTCCCACTGAGAAGCTCACAATTATCTGAGCTTCACCTTTCTCATAAGTCAAAAGAATATAAGGATCAAACAAATAATATGAGCAGAGACTTTCAACAGAGTAAAGGGTAGTATGTGTTGTTTGTTACCAGCACAATAAGTAATCTGTGCCAAACACATTGTAACAGATAATCCCAAGTGAGTTTAAAAGCAAGTGTGTGAAAAAAGATAATTACACTTAAGCAGAAACGTTAGTAGCTAGGAGAGGCAGTGGAGCCTCTAACTTACTCCATTGCCTCGTTTTTCATTTAAAAAATAAAACCAGGAGGCTACTGCACAACACTTTTTGGTTAAAACTCATTTATCAGAAGGGTAAGCAAAGAAGAAAGGAATAGACCTGGGTAGCAGAGAACTGTGTCAAAGGAATTACAGATCAAAACTGTTATTAAAGGTGGCACAGGCAGCGGATCAATAACAGTGTTCTGTTTACGGGTCTGAAAGAGGTAACAGGGAGGAAGAATATCTATGCTCCTCTTCCCTATAGCCTGCAAACAAGATACCAAAGGGAGGAGAAAAATCCAATACACACCTTCACTCTATTTTTTTCCTTCTTTATTTTTTTTTAAAAAAAGGATATAGTCACTAATCCCACAAGGTGTTTCATGGCACAAAATGACAGTAGGAAAAACAGCTTCACAAAGCGTCTGGCGAATTTCGCCAAGAAACTGCAGAAGTAAGATGAAAGCTTTTTCCTGGCCTTCCCAGTTTCACAGGAGTACGTCAGAACAGTTCTCGGAGGAATGAGTGGGTAATAACGCAGACAGAAAGAGCTGGATGAGGAGGCATCGTGAGCTTTACAATGTTAATAATATTAAATATGACTTTTTACAAAAGCTTCTTTTTGGGGGGTGGGGAGGAAGTAATGGACTTCAGGCTTTATTTAATTGTTAACCTTGAAAATAAGTCAGTTGTTTTATTAACAAAAAATGCTTTTTTCTAGAAGAGCGCAAAGCTTGTGACATGCAAGCTATGGTAAAACCACATGCAGGTTCAACAAAGAGGAGTAATGGGTATTTTATGGAGAAGAACAAAGACGTTGGGAGTGATTTCTTGGAAGGGAAGTCCAGTGGAGGAAAGCAAGAGTTCAGGGTGACCAGGGTTTCTCAATGGCTGAGTTGCATGGGTGGTCAGTTTCTTATAGAAGATGCAAAGTACATCTTTCCCTGCTGGGGTCTGTAGCTGATGATTCCTTCCTGTTAAGGCTTCTTCTGTTGGGGTTTGCAATTGACAATTCTTCCTGTAACTGACTAGGAGTAGTACAGCTCCCCCTTCTAGCCTGCAGCTCCCACTTTTGTGAGGTTTTTATTAATTTTTTACTTATTTTCACATAAAAAGGCATAATAATTTTATTAATTTTCACATAACAAAGCATAATAACATAGCCTGCAATGAGAAAAAACCTGGTTCTTATCAAAGTGTACATGGATAGCGGTAATAGGAATAAAACAAAAAACAGTTTGTAATGAGTACATATCTAAGTACTTGTTTACAAAGCAGTAGATTTTAAAGATCCATTGTTGATAACATCACAGGGGCTCATTTCCCTAGGGTGCAGACACAGGTGGTTACCTGTACAGGATCAAAATTAAAGCATGCCTGCCACCACTGGCATAAACTTGCCAATGACCTTTTTTCAAGATTTGGAGTTCCATCTGGAAAATGCTACCAGGCCAAAGTGTCTAATTGAAATGTTTTCTAAATAAGATATTTAAAAACTGAATCATGATGGACTGCCCCTCAGATAAGGTTTTTTTAGACTAAATATATATCAATAACCTGAAAGAGGCCCTTCTGTTAAAACACTTTTAATAGCATGGTCACCGTTCCTTTCTTTTTAAGATCTCTGCTGTTCTGATATCAGGAATCCAAAGCTGGATTTCCAATTTCATACATAAGTTTTATTCCTCTTTAGAATTGTGTCTCTGTGATCATTTTATTTTATTTTTTTCAGTATCAGTTCATTGGAACCTTCTTTAGGCTTTTTCAGAATTTGTGTGGATGTACACATGTTATTTGGCTATCCTCTTACATATGGCCATTTAAGTTGTTCTAATAATTTTCAATTACAAATCATGCTACCATGAATAAAATATGTGCATATACTTTTTTGTATTGTTGAAAAGGTCAAGTAGATTTGATATCATTTTCTTCATTCATTCAGACAAGTATTTATTGAACCTAAGTTATAAGCCAAGCATAGAAGACAAGATGGCAAAAAAGAAAAAATATATACTCATAAAACTTTTATTTCTCTTGTGATTCTTACTGCTTCCTTCAATTCTCTTAAATCCATTCAATTTCAGTTAAGGCCTGTATTCATTGGTTAATTCAGTAATGTTTAACATGTATTTATGGAGTACCTACATTGTGAAAATCACACAGTGCTTTGTGGAGCTGAAAACTAAACTCAGATAACCTCATCATTGTGCTTCTTATTCTTCTATCTCTCCTCTTAGGCATCCCTCCTATCCAATTGTTGTGTCAGGTTGTTTGGAAATATAAGTATCATTCTCCTCTCTTCCAACTAAAAAGCTATCACGATACTATACTGAAAGCAGGATCGTGTCTAGACTCCTTCAGCTGACATTGCAGGTCCTTTACAACCTACTGATCTACCCAAATGGAGTCTCACCTATTAGCAGGACCTCACTTTCTCTAAACCACACCAGCATGCATGTTCATACCAGTCACCTAGGCGATGGAGCTCCCTATTCTTTAAATCCTCTTTCCCAACCCTACCACAACAAATTCCTGTTCATCTGTCTATGATAGGTTCTGCTCTGATATCTTCTCAGATTCCCCAAAGTTGACTTAGTCCTATCTTCTTGCATGCTCCATAAACAGTCCATGCTCTTCTGGACGAGGGTTCACACTGTGGTATCTCACTAGCTGTGGATCCCCAGGGAAGAGATCACTCACTATGCCCATTGTAGGATATGAGTCATAGTGTTTAAAATGGATTAAATGAATAATATTTTTCAATGAAAGTTTGTAAAGCCTTTATTTATTTTTCTAGGAATAAGTTTAAGGCAGTAATAAAGGTAACATAACTGCTCCTCTTTAAATCACCCTAGTGATTTCCTCGCAGAACGACATGAGGAACATGGTACTAAAACAACAAAATCGCTACATCTGTTCTGCCAGAAGTTTACCCAGCTAACCCACATAGGCCTTTGGGAAGAATCACAGTTTATCAAAGGAACAAGCACTCTACCAAATGAAAATGTTAGAAATATTTTTCTGATTAGTAAAAAGAAATAATTATTTTTGCAGTTTAAGTAATTCTTTACTGGTCCCCTTCTGTAAGAGTTTATCAAGAATTCTTGAGGCTTCCTGTGTATCTAAATTTTACAAAAGGGTGGACTGAATTTACAAAAAATTGTTAAAATCTTTATATGTTTTTGAAACTGAAAAAAAGATCATGTTTTTATCTGAGAAAGGTTTTCAATTTTGAGAAAATCATATATTTATATATCTTGAAGTACTTGATTTATATATTTCTGCAGAGATTTGAAATAAGAGGTTTTTGTTGTTTAAGTACCATGTACCTGCTGTCATTCTGCAAGAAAATCATTAGGGTGATTTAAAGAGGAGCATTTATATTACCTTTGCTACTGCCTTGATTACTCATATATATATAACTTTACATAAATATATGATATAATTCATTTACTTTATTCACAGTTCCTTGTTTTGCACATAATTCTGACATATCCCTGCATTCCTTCCAGTATCTGTAACCCTCAGCCAGAGAAATTGCTACTATTATAATACTGCTATTATACACATATTAGTTTCCTAGTGTTAATGTAACAGATTACCACAAATTTAGTGGCTTAAAACAATAGAAATTCATTCTGTTGTTGTTCTGGTGGTCAAAAGTGTGAAATGGTCTCTCTCAGGCTGAAATGAAGGCATGAGTAGGCTGCCTTCTTTCCAAAGGCTCTCGTTTCCATGGCTTTTCCCACTTTTAGAGGCCACCTACATTCCTTCTTGGCTCCTGGACACTTCCTGCTTCTTTAAAGTCAGTCCCACACTGTTCTGATCTGTTTTTGTAGACACATCTCCTGTCCCTTTCTACCTCCCTTTAACATCCTTTAAGTACCATAGTGACTATATCTGGGCCCACCTAGATAATCCAAAATAATCTCTGCTTTGCAAGGTCATCTGATCACAACCTTAATTCCATCTGCTGACTTAATCCTCCTTTTCCATGTAACATTGACATATTCACAGGTGACAGGGATTAGGGCATAGAAATCTCTGGGTGGAACATTACTCTACCTACTACATATATACACATATACATGGCTATTTTCCAGAGAAAATAAAGCACATATAACATTTTGAGGTAGGAACTACTGTTTTAGGGTGAGAAAATAAGGAAGCAAGCAAATATGGGGCTCTAACATTAAACATTGGAAGTCACGTGTTCTATAAATGCATTCATATTAGTGTATCTGTAGCTTTTGCAGTTAAAAAGTATGTAGCTACTATTGCAATAAGTAAAATGCAAATTCATTTAACAGCATTGCTGTATTCCTTTTTTCTTTCATATATTATTCAATTGTTGTTCTAAAATAGTATCATCATGTTGAGTCTGTTAAACTGAGGATAAAAGAGTTTCTTATATTTAATATATTAGGAGGTACTGCTTTCATTTTTTAACATTGCCACTAACTGCTAAGGCAGATTAGAAAGTCAGCCTACTAGCAGTTACCAGGAAGCAGAGAATGCAGGAGCCATCATTTGATCCATCACACTGATACACTATTGATAAATGTATGATGTGTCAAATGCAAAGCTTAAGGGCAGAAGTTTCAGAGACCACCAGCATGGGTTTAAATCTCTACCTCTTTTGGAAATCAAACAGGACATGGACACAAATGAAAACAGAAACAGATTAGTTCAAAATATATGTGGAATGCCTTAGAGTTTCTAAGAAGGAAGTATATAGCAATACAGACCTACCTCAACAAATAAGAACAATCCCAAATAAACAGTCTAAACTCACAACTAGAAAAAGAACAAATGAAACCCAGAGTTAGTACGAAGGACATAATAAAGATTAGAGCAGAAATAAATAAAATAGAGAATAAGGAAACAATAGAATGCTCTGAATGAAACCAAGAGCTGTTCTTGAAGAAGATGAACAAAATAGACAAACCCCTAGCCCCTATGTTGTAGACTTGAAACCAATATAATACTGTATATCAACTTTACTTCAATAAAAAATTCATTTAAAAAAATAAATAAAATAAATAAATCTATATCTTTTGTAGTTACTATTGATCTAGGTCAAGTTACTCAAACTAATTACAGCTTTGTCACTATAAAAGACAGAAAATATTACCAATACTGTAAAATTATTGTAAGAATTCAATGAGAGAAAACTTATAACACAATTAGCATATTATCTGGCACTTGGTAAGTCCTCAATAAATGGTAGTTATTATTCAGCTCTTATTGCAAATTATTCAGAGTGATTCTCAGATGTGAAAACTTAATGCAAGAAATCCCTGGTTTTCAGAGATAAGAGTCCTTTGTCTAGGCAAAGATTCGAATGTCAGTGAGGAATCAGGCCTCTAATCATATAAAAAGTGTCAGGGTACTAAATCAAACAAAAAGTTACTTACTGGGAAAAATAATTTTTTGGACATAAAGGAAAGGAAAGATACTGTGATAGGCTTTCAGGAGCATATCCAAAACCTATGGTACACAATTAAAGCTAATTTTTCTAACAGGGAAAAAAGATTTTTTTAAAAAGTAAATCCCTCTATTACTAAATTAAAAAGAAAAAATGTAACTAATACTAATTAAAACCAACTAATATAAAACCAACACATAACTAAAGAGATGTTAGGATATGAGTGTTTAAATGAATAATTTTCAACAAAGCTGGAGATTTCTTTTTTAAAAACTACATATTGTAAATGAAACAGTGATACATTATATGCCCCATCAAAAAGTTCATAAATGCAATCAAAACTCAGAATACAGGCCAACTCAAAGAAGTTTCTGAATGGAAAAGGCATTGGTTGTTTTATTATATTTTCAGAGAGTGTCCATGAAGGGACTAGGTAAGTTGTTTAGAAGTAAAGAAGAATTTCTTCTTTGAATATGCTAAAGAGAGTCCAAAGTAAAAGAATGTAGGATTTGCTTTCTTTTTCTAGATGAGGCTGGAAATCAGTTAGGACATCAGTAAGAGGCCTTGATTAACTTGGCACAAAAGGTGGTGAGACAAAAATAATGATAATCTAATTATTTGTTTTGTATTTTACTGAGGAAGATACTAGGAAAATTTTACTATAAAATTGTCTCTGAAGCAATGTCAAACTTGAAACAGAGTAATTGCTCAGAATGTTGTCAAAGTGGGGCATTGAAAAACTAAATTCAAATAATTACAAAGATTGAATGCTATACATGAAAAAGTTTTCAAAGGCAAACAGCAGTGAGATTATGGAATTGAAAAATTAGTACTGTAACTTATCTATAAAAATTCCTAAAATACCCTGGATATACATGCTGGAACCTTCTAAATATAGCAAGGCTTTAGAACTAAAATGTCACAGGCAGTAAATTCTTAGCCAAGCCATCATTGGAGGAAAAAGAAAAGCATATTTTCTTGGAGGAAAATGTTAACAAATGCACTTTTGCAATGGACTTGAAGACTTCAACAGAGTTCCATCCAGACCACTAATCGTTTTTGATTTTCATGATGAACAGTTAATATCCATAATTAAGAAAACAGGGATAATCCTACTTAATCATATTTAACAGTTTTGTAAATTATATGGACTAAAGCATAGTTCAATAGACTATGGCGTCTGTAATTTTTCAAATAGTTTAGTGCTTACAACATACCAGTCACAGCAAAAGTGCAGACGTCATAGCAGCGGGTAAGTAGCGCTTAAGTTGTTCACTCTCTCCTGGGACTGATAACTTCAAACGAATGATTGGTTTAGGTGAAAAGACAGACGTGTACACAGGAATGACAAGTGCTCAACCTCCAGAGCAGCAGATCTGTCTAAGCTCTTTCCCATGGACAGAGCCCAAATATATGGGGGAAACAGAAACCAGAACCTATGAGACTGTTTAGCTAGCGCTGAGTGGCAAATGACACCAACCTTAAAGTAAACAGATTTATGAAGAGCTGATCCTGACTCTCCTTAGATAGGTGGGCTTTATACACAGTTTTTGGTCCAATTCCTGCCTCCAAGACTCATCACATATCAACTCCAAGAACACTCTCTCTATCTGTACCAAACAGACTTAAAGCAACAATTGTCTCTAAAACTTCTAAGTGGAATGATGCGCAAAGTCCACAGAAGCACCACTAAAGAGATTCAAAACATAGAAGAGCTTTTTGTATTTTATTTTTTTAATGATTTGCACCAGAACAGAACTTCATTCCTTCAGACTTCAGAGAGATAGAGGTTGTTTGTGTCTGCCTTGGTTACAACTGTTGCTACACTGCAATTAGGACAGATGAAGCTTACAAACTCCACACTATTCTTTATTTGCAAGCACCAAAGTCTTTGATCAAAGAGTCATTAAAGACGTGCTAAAAGATTTTATAATTCACTCTCAGACTCACCACGCTCTTCTAATTTCTTTTTCTTTTAGATATATTTAAAATCTTTCAGACACATTACCTTTATTCTGGTTATTATAGTCTTTATTAATAACATTTTTAATCCCACACTCATTTCTTAGATAGAAACATTTTCTGTAGACAATTTTTAAAATGATATCAAGGATGTTTCTGAAGATTTTGTTCTACCCTTTGAGACTATGTAAAAAATTGATTTCTTCTCAAATTATTTTTATCTGTTTCATGAATCATCTGATTCTTGGATAGATTCTACCCCTAATATAGTGACAAATTATTGCAATATGTGCTCAGTCACTCTCTCACTGTAAAAAAAATTGAATTTATTTTATGAACATACTGAGAAATGACTTAACTACAGTCAGTGGAATGATCTCTTTGCTCTCACTATAAATGTATCAGTCTCAACAAACACTTGAGACCGGT
The DNA here is from genome assembly GCF_030020395.1 of Manis pentadactyla. Classification (NCBI taxonomy): domain Eukaryota; kingdom Metazoa; phylum Chordata; class Mammalia; order Pholidota; family Manidae; genus Manis; species Manis pentadactyla. The sequence goes on from NC_080030.1 coordinate 41,104,801, forward strand.
TAGAATCTTTCTAGAGTCTGGGATCAAACCCAAATAACCATTCTCAAGCACCCCTGTAGTTGAATACAGGCAGCAAAATTAGAAAGTTTTAAGATGTTTTGTTTAAACTTAACCTGCCCGTTTGAGAATTGAGTGATTCCCAACAATGGTGGAGTTCTTTATTCTCCTTGCTTCTGAGAAATGGATTTTTGTGTTATTTTAATATTTTGTATATACATATTAAATGTATTATGGGGCTATTCACCATTATATGCATACATACATTAATTGGCAGATAATTTTGAAACTACAGATAGTACTTATGGATCACAAAGCATTTTTATGAGCAAAGAAATACAAAGCAGTTATTCTTGTAAAAAATCTGTTCTTAATTGTTACAGTTTTCATTGCTACTAAAGAAACTATCATAGAAAAGTCTACTTATTTCAGTCACTAATTCTTTAAAAGAGTGGTCATGTTATCAGTTAGCAGTTATACTGTTCCTCAAATATTTTTATATGTTTCAAATATTCTAGAATTTTTCTCAATAATATAAATGCACAATTAGTCTATGAGCCCGTGAAGAAAAAAGGTCCTACGTTTTCTGCCATAATTATCACCAAAACACTTGCCCCCACAAAGAAGCATTCTCTCTTTTTGCAAACTACAAGCTTTGTACTTTCTGATGTTTTCTTTGCATTCTATAAATATGTGTATAGCCTGCTGCCCTTAGTAGGACATGAAAATAAATGTCCATTCATTCAGTCAATTAACTCATTCTTTGTGAGTCTACACTATGCCCATCAGATAATTATTAAAACAATAAAGCAAATGACCAAAATTCTTGCATTCATATGATTTACATTTAGTAGAAAGAAACAAAGGATACAAATATTAATAGGTCACATATTGACATCAAAGATGTGAAGTGGGTTCTGGGGTATACCAGTCCAACGCTTCAAAGAGAGGGTCAGTATGGAAATGTGAACTTAGCATCAACTGCATAAATATTTAAAAGTTTTAAGATTTAAAGTATTTAAAGCCATGAAATTGGATGTCATGTTGGGAATTCATGTCATTGGAAAAGATGTAAGAACCAAAAACTAAGCCCAAGTGTATTTTAACATATAAAGGTTGGTAAATAATGAGTCTAATAATCATTAAGATTAGGAGGAAAAGAGACAACTGTAGTGTCCTGAAAACATAGAAAAAAAGTTTTTTAAGTAGGTGGCTGTGATCAGGTGTGTCAAAGTAAGATGAAGAGCAAGAATTAACCATCGGATTTAGAACATTAAGGTCATTGTGGACCTTGGCAGGAGCGATTTCCAGGAAGCAATGGTAGAGAGACAAGAAGAGAAGAATTAGCTAAAGGAAGTAGAGAAAACTCATTTATATTTACAGTCTTGCTGGAAAGAGAGCTAAGAAGTGGAATATCAGCAAGGAGCTGCGGGGTAAAGTAAGGGGGTTGTTTTGTTTTTGTCTCTTTGCTGTTAAGATGGGATATATTTCATACATTCACGTGCCATGATAATGATCCAGTTAAGAGAGAAAACCTTGTGATACAAGTCCAAGAGAGAGGGAGACTTTCTCTAAAGATGTCACTGAATAGACCAGAGGAGATGAGCTCTAGTGCACACGTGGGCTGTTTAGCTTCACTTAAGAGCAAAGCACAGTTCATCCAGAATAACAGAAAAGAAGACAATGCATGAACTCAAATGGGTAGCTCAGTATTGTGGGTTGAATTGTGTACCCCAAGAAGATATACTGAAGACCCCAGTCCCCAGAATCTGCAAATGTGACTTTATTTGGAAATAAGGTGGTTGGTGTAACCAAGTTAAAATGAATTTATACTGGATTGAAGTGGGATATAATCCAGTATCTAGTGGTTTTATAAGAAAGATTGGAACGCAAAGCCATAGACACACAGGGAGACCAAAATGTGACAAAGGATCCAAACATTGAAACTAGAAATGGCAAGGATGCCAGCAATATCAGAAGATAGAAAGAAAGAAGGAGAATCCTCTCCTATGGCCTTCAGGAACCACATGGTCCTACTGACATTTTGATTTTGGACTTCTAGCCTCTAGAAGAGTAAGAGAATAAATCTCTCTTGTTTTAAGCCACCAAGCTTGTGACTTCCATGTGGCAGCCCTAGGAAACTAAAACAGTGGTAGATTTTCACAGTCGTTCTTTGATTGCTCCCTCTGTATGTCACAAGACATGTCGAAGTATTTTTGTAAACATTTATCAAGATTGCTAACATATGAGTTTTCAGAAAGATTGTCAATAATGTCAAAGTTTTATTGAACTCAATAAGGGAATAACAGGAAAGACAAAAGATCCAGGTAAAAGAATGTTTCATGAGCCTAGTCAAGCAAGAAAGTAATGCCTGAATGGGATAGTAAATTATATGTAAAACTGGCCACATTTCTATAGAGCAATAAAATCACAACACCTTTAAAAGTTTTCTCTACCAGACTATAGATCATAACAATGTATGCATTTCTGTGCCTTAATCTCTACACTAATGATGGCAAATCACTACTATGTCTATCCATTCCATATTGCTATTCAAATATTCTATGCTACAAACTTCATTTCCTAAAATCCTCTGAAGAGGGATGATACATGAGTAAGAAAAGCTGCTTTTATTCAAACAGGCTAATTAGGAAATGTTCTGGAATAATATCAAATTCTCAAGCAATCAGACTTTTTTGTTTTTCAAATTTGAATAATTTGGGATACTTTTTCTTAATTGTGATGCAATCAAGATTCATACACAGACTGTATGACATCAGAGGATATTTTTAACAACTTCAAACACTCCAGTAAGTGTAAATTATAACCACAAACATTTAATAGATTATAAATTAGTTCACTTTCAGATGATAATGAACTAAAACAATGCAATTAAAGAAAACAAAACTATTAAAGACTAATTTGTTTCCTACCTCTAGAAAAAGTATCTTTTGATTTTAATATCAGATTTCAACATTTATATAGGTTAACACATTGGCTTGTACCCTGCCATGCAGTGCCACATCTTGATTTTTGTCAATTCCCCTTTCCTTTCTACTGCCCAACCAGCTCATAATAGATGTAACATGAAAGCTTCCTCAGAAAGAACTATGTAGTGACTATTTTCTAGAATAGACTAGTTAATACAATAGCCACTGACTCCATTGTCTTTTTATATTTTAACATTTTAAGATAGCCTGTCTCTAGCACTTCCAATTAATTCCTCATATTTTTCTTGGTGAGAATGATTCCCCAACCTATTTTAATAGGCCAATTATGTACTATCTAAGCAATATATGCTTAAAATAGTTGATTTATTTAACATGCCAGTGATTAATAGATATAATAATATCCATATAATAAGCACTTCAGATCTGGGGATGGAAATGGTCATGTTTATTATCTAAAATTAAGCATCTGTTGATGCTCAATCATATTTTTTATCTGGATAAGTACCAACTGCCATTGTACTGGGACTATTTCTTTAAGGAAGTCTATTGAAATATCTACTATGTTGAGTTGAGAAAAAAAGTATTAAAAACAACTAGGTCAATAAAACAATGTCACAATTTTTTGGATTCTAAACTGTTTTAATGTCTTGTTTTTTCTCTAACTCATAGTGAAATTAATGAGAAGTTTGGTAATTTGATTATTTTAAATTCATTTTCTTTTCCTACTCAGCAAAATTGTACTTTTTTTTTTAAGGAACTTCATTTATTTTAATGCCTGGGACAAGCTTTAAATTCTGTATCTTGGCTGGCTGGCTGACTGGCTGATGATTTAAATAATGAATAGCTAATCCTAAGTAGGCTAGTTTATCATTTGGTAATAAAATAATACTGACCTTCAGGGTACCTAATGACTTTACAACTATTTAAGCTGTTTATATACTCCACATGGGCATCAATCAGTCATGTGAAACATTTACTTATTCAGGACCTAGAGTCCATAATTCAGACTGTCATAGAGAATAATATTCATAATAGAGTTTCAAGTACAAACTAATGCTTAAGGTATTAATACTTCTCTCAGGCCCTAATTGATTCTTAACTATGGTAGCTATTTGCAGCAATAACTACCTAGATGGCAAAAACAAAAAGATTTTGCTAGTTTAATATGTTTTTCATCTAGAGTTAAAAGGAATTAAAGAATGTCATCTATATATTGCAAAGTATTGTACATAGTTAAACTGTGGGTATTATGCAACTACATATTTCAGCTAATAAAATACATGTTACACACCTACACAGATTAACAGAAGTTATTTAAGATTTAAACAGACTATTTCTTTCAATAATAAATTTTGAACATATGACCTTTTTTTTCTAGCATGGGCTGCTAAATTTACAGGGTTCATCACCCTGCCAGTGATTCAATTAGAGCTGCATAGAATTTAATCACCTCCTTTGAACAAAAGCCAGGCAAAATTATTACAACATTGTAGAAAGGTGAAAATCAGAAGGGGAGAGGAAGAAAAGAAAGAGTTAACATTTATTTACTTCTATTATATATTATTGAAATTAAGATTTTACATGAAGATTATCACTATGATGAATTTTTTGAAAGCTTCTTTACTTTTTCCAGTACACTCTCCAGTCATCATTACCCTAGGTTAACTATCAAATCTTGCTTTAAAAATAATTTAAAACAAAATCCTTATTTCTTCATAATAAATCATCAATCTTACAACATGATACAAAATAATAATTTTTTTTAATTAAAGGAAATATCTTTTCCTGGAATGAATATAAGAAAATGTCTATTTCAACACTTCTTAACATTTGTAGTAAAACATAGATTTTTAATTCATTAACTTTGGACCCTAATTTTCTAATCTAACAAATTATAAATTACTTTGTTGTCACACCTATGACAAAATTTACAGGACAGTACAATAGGACCTCAGGCTGTTGGGGATAAGAGTGATCTGAGAATTGTTTAATTTCTGATAAGGCATAAGAGCGGCACATACAAATCACTTTTAATGTGTTGACAAATGTTCTGAGAAATTTTTAAAAGTTACTGCTTCCCCTGTTCAGATTGCAAATTGAAGCCGGATCTCAAAACCTTCCTCTCCTGAAACAAACTGAATTAATGACAAATAATAACAAAATTAAATTACATACAATATACTAGCTGCAGTAAAACAAAGAGATAATCTGCAGTAAAGCGAAGAGATAATCTGGGGCAAACGACAAAGAAGCTTCAAAGCATCCATGACTTGCTTTGGTGCAATTCTATGCTGTTTCTCATTCTACATTCCCCAGAATCATGATGGAAGAAGAGGAGAGTAAGCAAAGTCCTAAAATATGTCCAAAGTAACCCCAGCTAGGGCAAAGATATAAGGTAAGAGGATGTGGGAAAGTTTCAAGATGTAGCAAATAAAAATGCAGGATTCCAAGTTCAATTTAAATTTCAGGTAAGCTAAACAACAAAAAAAATTAGCATAAGCATAGCCAGGCAATATTTCAGACATAGTTAAAATAAAAACTTATTCATATTTCATAGGAAATTAAAAGTTAACTAATCCTGTATGTTATTTGGCAACCCTAAGTAGGCAGCCTGGGGAGAAGATGCAGTAGTTTCAAGAGAATTAACACCTTAATCAACCACCATTGTGTGCCAACAATACAAAATTGTGCATATATGCACACAGGGCACACATACTGAGTGTCACCAACTTGGGTAATTTCTACTAGAGGAAAGCAAAAGAAAACACCAAATTCTCATAATCTCCCCCTTTATTAGTATTTAATTAATTTTTAACATATCACCTTCCATCATTAACATTTTATCATTGAAGTATAGTTGAATACAGTATTATATTGGTTTATTGGTTTCAAGTATATAACACAGTGATTCGACAGTTATCTACATTGTTAGATGCCTACCCCAACTAGTGTAGTTACTATATGTCAACATACAAAAATGTTATAGAATTATTGACTATATTCTCTATGCTATACTTTCATCCCCATGACTAATTTATAACATGATTGAGATTTTGTGCCTCTTTATCCCCTTCATCTATTTCCCCCACTGACCCTAACCCCTCCACAAAATAATCAATTGCTATTTCATTCATTTTGTTTTTTGTTTTTAGATTTTACTTATTAGTGAAATTATATGGTATTTGTCTTTTTCTGCCTAGTTTATTTCACTTAGCATAATACCCGTTAGGTCCATCCATGTTGTTGCAAATGACAAGATTTATTTTTTATAGCTAAATAATATTCCATTGTGTATATGTAGCACATCTTCTTTATCCACTCATCCATTGATGGACACTTTGGTTTCTTCCATATCTTGGCTATTGTAAATAATGTGGCAATGAACACAGGGGTACACATATCTTTTTGAATCAAATATTCTCTTTTATTTAGGTAAATTCCTTGAAGTGGAATTACTGGATTGCATGGTATTTCTGTTTTCAGGAACCTTTATACTGTTTTCCTCAGCGGTTGCACCAATTTACATTCTCACCAACACTATAGGAAGATCCCTTTTCTCCACATCCTCACCAACACTTATTATTTCTTGTCTTTTGGGTAGTGGCCACTGAAATTGGTGTGAGGTGATACGTCATTGTGGTTTTGACTTGCATTTCCCTGATAATTAGTGATGTGGAGCATCTTTTCATATGCCTGCTGGCCATCTGTATGTCCTCTGGAAAATATGTCTGTTGAGGTCTTCTGCCCATTTTTTTATTGAGTTATTTTTTTGGTGTTGAGTCATGTGAGTGGTTTATGTATTTTGGATGTTAGCCCCTTATCATATGTATCATTTGTGAATATATTTTCTTATACTATAGGTTTCCTTTTCATTTTTTTGATGGCTTCCTTTTTTGTACAGAAACTTTTTAGTTTGAAGTAGTTCCACTTGTTCATTTTTGCTTTAGTTTCCCTCACCCAGACAGATGTATTGAGAAAAAAAATTCTCATGCTTGTATTCAAGAGATTTTTGCCTATGTTTTTTTTCTAATAGTTTCATGGTGTTGTTTCATATATTCAGGTTTTTAGTTCAAGTGTACTTTTTTGTAGGGTGTTAGACAGTAATCCAGTTTTATTCCCTTGCATATATCTGTCCAGTTTTTCCAACGCCATTTATTGAGAGACTATCTTTTTTCCCATTGTATATTTTTGCCTTCTCTGTCATATATTAATTTACTATATATGTGTGAGTTTAGTTCTGGGATCTCTCTTCTGTTCCATTGATCTGTGTGTCTGTTCTTGTGCAGTACCATACTATTTTAATCACTGTAACTTTGTAATATAGGTTGAACTCAGGGAGTGTGACAGCCCCAGCTGTGTTCTTCTTTTTCAAGATTGTTTTGGCTATTCAGAGTCTTTTGTGGTTCCATATAAATTTTAAGATTATTTGCTCTAGTTCATTGAAAAATGCCTTGGTATTTTGATAGGGATTGCATTGAATCTAAAAATTGGTTTGGGGAAGATAGTCATTTTGATAATATTAATTCTTCCAATACATTAGCATGGGGTAGATTTCTATTTACCTGTGTCTTCTTTGGTTTATGTCATCAGTGTCATACAGTTTTCAGTGTACAGGCTTTCGCCTCTTTGGTTAGGTTTATTCCTAGGTATTTTATTCTTTTTGATGCAATTGTAAATGGAACTGTTTTCATGATTTCTCTTTCTGCCAGTTTGTTGTTAATATATAGGAATGGAACAGATTTCTATATACTGATTATGTATCCTGCAATTTTGCTGAATCCATTTATTAGTTCTAGTAGTTTTTTGATGGAGTCTTTAGGGTTTTCTATAAATAATATATCATCCGCACTAGTGACAGATTTACTTCTTACTTACCAATTTGGATGTCTTTTATCTCTTTTTATTTTCTGAATGCTGTTTTTAGGACTTCAAGTACTACATTGAATTAAAGTGGTGAGAGTGGGCAACCTTGCCTTGTTTCTGACCTTAGAGAAAAGCTTTCAGCTTTTCAGCATTGTGTATGATATTGGCTGTAGGTTTTTCATAAAACTTTTATTATGTTGAGGTTTGGTCCCTCTTATACCCACTTTTTTGAGAGTTTTTATCATGAATGGATGTTGAATATTGTCAAATACTTTTTCAGGATCTGTTGAGATGATCATACGGTTTTTATCTTTCCTTTTGTTAAGGTGGTATATCACATTGATTGATTTCTGAATATTGTACCATCCTTGTATCCCTAGAATAAATCCCACTTAGTCATGATGGGTGATCCTTTTCATGTATTTTTTAATTTGGTTTTCTAATATTTTGTTTAGGATTATTGTGTCTATATTTATCAGGGATATTGGTCTGTAAGTTTCTTTTTTTGTTATTTCTTTGTCTGGTTTTGGTATTAAGAGTGATGCTCGTTTCATAGAATGAGCTTGGAAGTATTCCCTCCCCTTCAATTTTTTGGAATACTTTTAGAAGGATCCATATTAGCTCTTTAAATGTTTGGTAGAATTCAGCTGTGGAGCCATATGGTTCTGGTATCAGTTTGTTGGAATTATTTTGATTACCAATTCAATTTCATTACTGGTAATTGGTCTGTTTAAATTTTCTGTTTCTTCCTGGGTCAGTATTGAAGGACTGTATGTCTCTAGGAATTTATCCATTTCTTCTAGGTTGTCCTATTTATTGACACATAATTTTTTGTAAAATGCTCATAATTCTTTAAATTTATATGGTGTCCATTGTAATTTCTCCTTTTTTCTTTTCTCATTTTGTTTGTGTACTCTCTCTTTTTTTCTTGATAAGTCTGGCTAAGGGTTTGTCTATTTTGTTTATCTTCTCAAAGAGCCAGCTTTTAGTTTCATTAATTCTTTCCTGTCACTTTTTTATTTGTTTTATTTATATTTGCTCTTATCTCTATTATGTTCCACCTTTGACTAACTTTGGGCTTTGTTCTTCTTTTTCTAGTTGTGAGGTTAGATTGTTTATTTGGGATTGTCCTTTTTTCTTGAGGCAAGCCTATATTGTTATGTACTTCCTCTTAGAACCACTTTTGCTGCATCCAACATATTTTGAACCATTGTATTTCTAATTTCATTTGTCTCTGTGTACTGTTTGTTTTCCTCTTTGATTTGTTCATTGATCCATTAATTACTTGTTTAGTCTCCATGGGTTTGTAGTTTTCTTCATGTAATTAAATTCTAGTTTCAAACCACTGTGGTCTGAAAAGATGATTGATGCAACTTCAGTCTTATTGAATTTAGTGAGGCTTTTCTGCATCCTAACATATGATCTATTCTGGAGAATGCTTCATGTGTACTTGAAAAGAATGTATATTCTGATGCTTTTGGGTGGAATGTTCTGTATATATCTGTTAAATCTATCTGATCTACTGTGTCATTCAACAGCAGTACTTCCAATTTATTTTCTGTGAGCTATCCATTGATGTAAGTGGATTGTTAAGATCCCCTAATATTATTGTGTTGCTATTTCTCCCTTTAGGTCTGTTAGTATTCGTTTACATATTTAAGTGCTCCTCTGTTGGGTATATAGATTTTACAGTTGTTATACCCTCTTGTTGGACTAATCCCTTTATCATTATCATCCTCCAGTAATAAATGAGAAAATAGTCAAATGGAGATAAAACTTTTATGGGTTGAGTTCATTCTCCTCAGTTCTTGTCCCCACTGCAACAAAGAATTGAAAGGCAGAGACACAGTAGTGAAGCAGAGTGAAAGTTTTATTTGAATACACTTCAAGGGAGGAGTGGGTCAGAGTCAAGGTAGGCAAAGGCAGGTTTCTTTGAATACACTCCAAGAGAAGACCAAAGTCAAGGGAGATAAGGGCAGGCTGCTTACTGTTAGGCTTCTTTTTATGGGGTTTTTGGCAGGACAGAGAAGTCCTTGATTGACACCCTTTGGCCCTGGAGGCCTGGTCTAATTGGTCAAATGAACACATGGGCTGTGCTCTGATGATTTCTGATATTTTCTTTATCTGGAGAATGTTTTGACATGTCAAGTAACTCCTGCTCCTTGAAACTTCAACTAATTAACTCTAGCTAAGGGTTTGTCTATTTTGTTTATCTTCTCAAAGAGCCAGCTCTTAGTTTCATTGATTTTTTTCTGTCACTTTCTTATTTGTTTTATTTATATTTATATAACTCTGAGAGTCTTTTCTGGCTCTCTGGTTTTATCTGGTTAACTCTCTGAGTCCCTGTCAGTGGGCTCTACTGGCTTCATCCCCCCTCGGCCCATTTATGTCTTCCTTTCTGTCTAACAGAGCCAAGTCTCTGACAGAAAGTCAGGTGGAGCACACTGAGAGTCTGGGTGGAGTTTTCTTTTAACCTCATTTCCTCTGTGCTGCTTAGACAGAGTGGACATTGAAAGAAAGGAAAATGGTTAACAGGATAAACTCCAAGTGATATCCTCACGGAAGTTCCAAAGCTGCCATGTTGAAGCCATGTCTTCCAAGAGGAACTATCTCTATCATTTTCACGTACCCCTCAGTGGAGCAAGCAAAGGTACAGCAGTCCCAACAAGGGGTCCAGGTGGGTCTAGGGCACTTAATGGCCAAAGGGGTCACCACCCCACATGCCTGTGTTAGGCAACAGAAAACTTTCAGTCTTCAAACTCATGCACAAAAACAAAAACAAACACCAAATGATCTCACATGAGATGAGGAAAGGAATCAAAAGTATTCAAATAGTCAATATCAATAAAAGAGGTTTAAACAGAGCTGGCTACTAATTATCATAAATAAGAACAAAAAATATACCATTTCATCTGAACAAATATATTTGTAATGTTGATGAAAGAAAGAAAATGGAGGATGAAAAGAAGAAAACACAAACAGAAGATAAAAAATAGAGTCTGAAAGAAAGAACAACGAAAGAAAAACTTTAAAGTCCCCATGAGTGCTTCATCATACAAATAAGCTTTAAAATAGACAAAAGAAAATGATAAAAGAATGATATTTTTGAGATTTCAAAATGGAAAAAAGTGAATAAATGAATTATAAATAATAAGAAACATGGCTGACAATAAAACATTGAGTAACAGTAACGCATGAAATAATTGTAAGGAAAAGGTAGACAAAAAAGAAAGCAAACAATTATAGAGAGGTTTATAGATATGAAAGTAAAATTAAAATGAAAAACATAAGGCTAATTATATTTCACAAAACTTTACAACTCTGTGTTATAAAATGTGACCCTAAAGTACCAAAACTTAGAACAGGAAATATATTCTAAAATATAAAAAAAAACCTTTCTTGAAATAAAAAGAACTGCATCTGCAGATGAAAAGAGGCTTCACACTTGGGAAAATATTGACCCTGAAGGACTGACACCCAGGTATCTTCTGATTATTAACTTTAAAGAGAAAGGAAAGAATTCTTCAAGCATGCATTACACCACAGGTGTGTGTGTGAGTGTGTGTGTGTGTGTGTGTAGCAGGTGCAGATTTCTTACAGTGGAGAGAAAGTCAGACAATCTTAAGATGTCTTCATAGCAGAATTCAGAATCGAGAGAAAAGGAAACAATATCGACTAAGTGTCAAAGTAAATTTGATCGTGTAACTAGTCATTTAATAAAAAGCTGGCAGGCAAAATTCTCAATATGAAAACTCTCAGGCAATATAGTAAGTGCAATTCAAATCTTAATAAGTCTACAATGGAATTGAGACAAGTTAAAACAATGAAACAAGAAACCATGCTAAAAAGAGCTGTAGGAAACAATGAAATTTGAATTTTTAAAGCACTACACCCAAAGAATTGTGTCAAATACAGACTAACAAGATAAGATAGATCTTAAAAATACCAAATTTAAATAATCATGCTTTGACGGTGAAAAAAAAGAATAAAAATGGAAAATTTTGAGAATGTTTTGATTTCTTCATCATCCTCTCCAGGGAGTCTATAGGCAGCATTAAAGTTGAATAGTCAAGAAACACAGGATTGCGTGTATTACTTAGATCTGTGAATGAGATGGACATGAAGGAATAAGCCTAAGAAAAACACAACTATCTAAAATGTGAGCTAGAAGTGCAAAAGGAACACAGAGTAAAACATGGTTTAATAATTTTCCCATTTTTCCTAGCAGGGAGTCAGCAAAGCCCATCTATGGTGGGAAAAATAATAAAAGTAGTTAGAAATATTAAATAATGACAGAAAGGCAACCACTAGAAGGATGAAATCAAATTATAAGCCTTCCAAATTACCACAGGGCAAACACTCATGCAATTATAATACCACAAATGAAACAATTAAGGGCAAAATTCAGAACAGTACATAGAGTTTTCTACAAGGAATAACAAGGAATTATTAACAGTGGTTTTCTTTGGAGAGGCTATTGTGGGGAGGGGAGTAGAGGGGAAAGTAGACAGTCTCACAGCATTTGCTTTGCATTTTCCTGTGCTAGTTACATTTATCTGTGTATCTTTTAACTTTAATATAAGTACTTTATATTTATCCACATTAACAAGCTCTATTATGTAGCATATATTTAGTCCTAAGAAAATAATTATTAAGATACATATAGTGACTTACAAACCCCACAAACCTGTATATGTATGCTGCATATACACATTTGTTTCTGAACAACCATTAATTGTAATGTTTAAGGTCTCTACTGGCTTTACTGATTCTTCCCATAGTCACACATAATTTAGCTTATGCTCACATAGGCAGTGAGAGAGAGAGAGACAAGGAAAGAGATTAAACATTACAAATATTTTACTGTTCTTTGTTTCTCATTTTTCTTTCTTTTTTAAAATTACTTTTCTCATAGAAGAAATGAAAGGGAATACAGTCAACAAAGATGGGAGAAATTAGAGTCTTTCAGTTCATGATATGTATTAGAAAGATTACCTTTATTAAGTGGGATTTGAAAGAAACTGAATCCTCAAAATAGAATGTCATCAGGAGGTGGAAGGTGAGGGTGGTTTGGAGCTCATGGGTAAACTTCTAGTAACAGTGAGTGTTAGCAATAGAATTCCTACATTAAATAAGAAACATGACTGTGGGTGTTTAAAAGGAAAACCTTGTGATACATCAGGAAGGTTCAAGATTCAATCATGGATAAGACTAGAGACAAGTTCCTTAAAAAAAAGACAATCAAAAAAAAAAAGAAGAAAGCACTTGGACCATATTTTAAAATGTTAGTCAAACAGATGTATTAAGTATTTATTAAAGCCTTTAATCTGTGTTAGGTATTTAAGACACTTACATGAGGTGTGTTACTACACATGGTCACAAGTCCGTGAAGAAAACTATTTAGAAATCTTTGTCATAATGAGTGATGTATACTCAAAACTTTGGGAATAAAGAATACCACTAAATTCTTAACATACAGTGCACAGGAGGTATATGAACTTACCTTAAAAGATTAGTATCTCTAAGGCCTGCAACACTAGACTGGTACCTAACTGAATGTATTATCTAAGTAAGATTACTTGTCTCAGCCCAGATATGATATGAAAAAAGGAATATTGCCCAAAGCAAAAAACCAACAATACCATCCTAACTGTTCAGGAAAGAGATAATTTTGGCCCCCAAATAAGAGCAGCCTGGCCCAGTTGGCATCATCTAGCTGTGGAAATGGATGCATCAGACTTCCTTATCCTAATACCACAAAATACTAAAATTGTGTAAATTCCCTTAACTCATTTGGATCTCACATTCATCAAGCTTCCTCCTAATTTTAACTTGGCTTCTCACATATCTTTTCAGGGAAAGAAAGAATCTGTTAGTCAGAAAACATAATTGTACAATCCTTGCAGATTTTATAATTCTTATTATTAAGTAATACATAAGTATTTTGGTTCATGCACCAGCCTTTGGAATCTTATTTAGTTGAAGTCGTCCTTAAGCAATAAATCCATTCCTGCTGTAATTAAAAAAAAAATCAGACTCCTGATACTCTAAAATGAGAGTTGAAGGCATTGTATGGCTAAGGAGAGAAAGTTGAAAGATACTCAATTCATCAAAATTAGGATTACATCCTATCATAAGGCCTCTGAGCATCCTGCCACCAACCATCCTGGTGGATTCCACTTTGTTAGCCTGTATCGTGTGTCCTCTGCTATCTGGAACCTCTATATAGTTAAACTCAAGAAACATAACAATATGTCCTAATTCATAGTAAAGACCAAGTTACAGAGTTCAAACTAGAATTTTTATAGTAATTATGGGGAAAAAAGAAAACTCTGAATAGAGAAATACAGAAAAATCTAGTGAGACAGATGAATCTGAAACCTAAAGTGACAAAAGGGTAATATTTGACCATGTAGAAAAATTAAGTTTATGGAAGTTATTCCAGGCAAAGAAGTAACCTGGGAACAAAAGTCTGAAGGTAAAGGAAGAAGCAAATGATGAAGTATAGAATTTCAGAGGTCACTTTTCTATGATAAAAGCTGAAATCAAAGATGATTGGTAATTTTAACTTTTAAACACTTGTAAAACAGCAGCATTTTATATTCACAAAGATTAATAAGTTCATGCTTATTTTTAGTAATCATCAGTTATTTATGTAGATTCTATAATACAGTGCTCAACTGTTTTTATCTATTTGTATTTATATCGCATCTTATTTTGTAAGATTCTCAAAGCACATTTACAACATTGTAATTGTAACCAAGAAACTTAAGAGAGTTGCTTTAATGTTAGCAATACCCCTAATTTGAGGACAAGGAATTGTTCAGAATTGAGCAGAATATAACATTATGTTAAAATTTTTGAAAGGGTCTCTAAAGGCTTAGAACAAAATGATGAGTCTAAATACTCCCACATTTCAAAATGAAGTTACAGACCACCTATGCTGGATCTGCAGATGAAGTGGTTAAAAATAGATTCTACAACCTTCAGGCTCCTTAACAGATAAAAATGTGTAAATGAAGAAGCCAGTGGAAAGAATTTCTTTGGAGAGAATTCTCAGTATGTATGCCTCCCTCACACCATCTCATACCTGGTGAGAGGGGTTTCACGGAGACATTCAGGAAGCCTAATAGGAGTCCCCTGAAGTTTAATGGATTTAATGGACACAGCATGCTAGTATTGACCTCAAGACTGAAAATGGCCCCAAAGGAAAGCCATCAGCAAGATATTTTGCTACGATAGAAGGGCAGTGAAATCTCTCCTCTCTCTCCTCTCTTCTGGGACTCCAATTGTGTGTATGTTAGACCATTTGCTATTGTCTCACAGGTCACTGAGGCTCTGTTCATTTATTTCCTATCAATTTATTCTTGTTTCAGATTGGATAGTCCTACTGTTGTATATTGAAGTCTATTGATCTTTTATTTTGCAGAGTCTCTAATCTGTGGTCACATCCAGTAAATTTTAAAAGTGAGCTGTATTTTTCATCTCTATAAATTCTAGTTGGTTTATTTTATCATCGCTTCTATTTCTTACCTCATATGTTCAACTTTTCTTTCAAGTCAATGAGTACATTTATAAGACATTTTTTAAAAGTTCTTTATAGGATTTTTAAGGCAGTGAATATACTCTGTATAATACTATAAGGATGGATACATGTCATATATGTCTGTTCAAACCAAATAATATAAACACCAAGAGTGAATCCTACTGTAAATTTGGGTGGTTATGATGTGCCAATGCAGGTTTTTCAATTATTAAGACCTACTCTGTCAGAGGATGTTGACAATGGGAGAGGCTGTGCATGTGTAGGGACAGGGTTATATGGGGAATCTCTATACCTTCCTCTCAATTTTATTGTAAATCTAAAACTGCTCTTAAAAAATTAAATCTTTTAAAATGTATTTTATAAGTCACATCCTTAATAAACTGAAGAACAAAGAGGTCCTGTCATAATTGCATTATTTTCATCATTTCTAGGTTGGTGATATTTGACTCCATTACAATCCTATCTTTCAACCCTCTCTTCCCTTGGCCTCCAGGATACCAGGCTTCCTTCTGTTTCACTCCACTAAGAGCTCACACAGCAGGATATCTCTGAAAGTAGTATGTCTATGACTCCCACTTACACCCCTGTCTGTGCCATGTCACCATTAGATGCCTAATAGATGTCCCAAACTTAACTTGTTCCATACTGAACCTGATCTTTTCCCCAAAACTGTACCCCCATACTTCTCACCACATCTCCTGATAGCCTAGAATACTTTTCACAGATACCCACACAGTACACTGTCTCACCTTCTTCAGACCTTTGTTCAAATGGCACTTTCTCAGTGAGGTCTACTCTAACCCCCCATTTAAAATTTGGCACCCCACACCTCCACATCTGGTGCTGTCAAGTCCCCTTATACTGCTTTGTTTTTCCAAGAGCACTTACCATGTTCTGAGACTTTATACACAGCACTTTACTTACTCATCATGTTTATTGTTTAGAAGCTCACATCCCCAGATAGAATATAAGC
The DNA here is from genome assembly GCF_030020395.1 of Manis pentadactyla. Classification (NCBI taxonomy): domain Eukaryota; kingdom Metazoa; phylum Chordata; class Mammalia; order Pholidota; family Manidae; genus Manis; species Manis pentadactyla. Next base: position 41,121,131 of record NC_080030.1, read on the forward strand.
TTACTGAGGTGTTTTGTCTGTTAACTGATATATCTCAAATTTGGCACACAGTTAACATTTGATATACATTATTTGCATGAATGACATCTATTAGCATAAGTCAGTTATTTGGCAGTTGTACAGACATAGCATTAAGACATCCATTCCATCAATATAATCTATGATTTCAATCCATTATATTTCCTGAATATTTTTTAAGTATTTTATCTCAGATGTGATTTAAGTTCTTCAGTGGTACAAGTTACACTTTAGAATTTTAGTCCCTTTGCTATTATTACAGCATTGCTTTGTACATAGTAACAAGCATAGGCTAAAGAAAAAGAATGTTTTCAATTTTATTTCAGTCTGGAGGTCTGGTTTGTAATGTTGGTTATTTTAATGCAACTAGTGAGTTTAAATCAAACTCAGTTTACTCCAAGTCATTTTAACTTTCCCTTACTAGAACCTTCTTTTGTTTGCTCTATTTATTCCCATTTTTCACCTGTTAACAAATCTTATTCTCCTCCCTCCCCCCATCATAGGCAACAATTTTAATGTGTTGCATTTATAAAATTTTATTTGTATATCTCTTTCTAAAACATGTGATGTTGTTTGGGGCATACTTATTTTTATCTTATACAAAATAAGCTATACTCACACAGCTCATTCTATTTTTTTCTTTTTTCACTCCACTATGTTTTTTAAATCTCTATTGCCATATACACAGCTGGTCCACAAAACAGTCCATTGTATTTATCCCTTGACCTATAATTCTTCAGCTAATAAAGGTGAATAATAACTTTTCTGCTTATTTTGTGATAATGAAATTCTGCTTATTCATGTGATATTGAAGTTCCAATATGAAAATACTTGGAAAGCATTAAAAATACCTAATATTGTGCAGAACATTGTAATAGTAGAGATAACAACAGGATCTTAAGAGATACAATGTAAGAGATAGTGAATGTGGGCTCACCATGTTAAAAAAGGGTCTTTGCTGGTTGCAGAAGCCATAGAGAACTGGTCATGTCTTGGAGACTCGCATGCTGATCTAGAAACCAGAATGCAAATGCATTTAGTTAAATTGTCTTTCTGATAACCAGAATACTCATGTTTTAATCACTTTGCAATATAAATAGAATTGATGACCAGAACTCTACTTTTAAATATAACTCAGGACAAAGGGATTTAGATGGTCAGTTGGATTAGGTAGTTGAGGGGCAAGGGACAGACAAGATTTATTTTACCCAAAATAAAATAAAAGTGTATGTGATTCTTTTTGTAATCTCTTGTCCAACTGGTTAAGCTTATTTCTGCCTTGGACACTGTTAACATATATTGATCAATTATTGTCTTCATATCTTTTCAAAATATATATCCTGAAGAATAACTACTCTTAACACTACACTTTGTTTACATTGTTTCTTTAATATCCTTAAATAGCTATATACATTTTATACATAGTGTCCAAGTGTATATGTATGATTTCATTATTATAAATAATAAAGGATATTTAAGTGGGTAATCCTGTAAGCCACCCACAAATTTAAAAATAAATATTGCACAGACCCTAAGAGACCTATAATTCCCTCTCTACTCTATATCTCTCCCTCTCTTAGGAAACCACTATCCTGAGATTTTATGCAGATGCTTTCTTTTCCTTCTTTTTAAGTTTTACCAAATCTTTTCCTTTGCTTGCTATTGTATTTCAGTTCTTGAACTTATAAATAGAATTTTAGTTCTTGAACTTATAAATAGAATCATACTGTATGTATTTTTTGATAGCACATTTTTTTCTTCCACTATGTGAAATTTTCAGTGGTGATACATGCAGCAACAATTCATTTATTGTCAGTGTTGTACAGCTTTCGTATGTATGAATAGATCATCTTATTCGTGTACATCCTATTATTGACAGAAATTGTGTTCATCTCAGTTTCTTACTGTTACAAAAAATGTTGCTGTGTTCATTATTCACAGGTCTCCTAACTAATGTGCAAGAATTTCTGAGCTGTATTCCTTGGCCTTGAATTCTAGGTCACAGCACATGTGCATCATCAACCTTGTTAGATACTATCAGGCAATTTCCCGAAGTGTTTGTGCCAATTTACATTCCCACTAGCAATATGTGAGAATCCCCTTTGCTACACAGCCTTCCTCACTGTGCACATTACTTATTCATGCAATCCACATGATTAGGTGATTGCTTCTCTCAGATAATCATATTTTCAATTCTAACTCTCTTAGACTACAGTGCTTCTGCTGATCCTCTCTTCTGAATTAAAAGCTACTCTATCTCCCAAGGCAGCTCTTTCCAGGGGCAATTCACACCTATTATTTGCTGAAAAATAGCTCTTAGTTTATCTCATGAGAGAGGATGTTACAGCACGGTTTCTTGACTTCATCACTATTGACATTTTGGACAATTCTTTATTGAGATGAAATATCCCAGGCACTTTGGGATGTTTGGCAGCATCTCTGGCCGCAACCCATTAGATGCTATTAAAATGTCCTTCCTTCAGATGTGAGAACCAAAAATTGCTCCAAGTGTTTCCAAATGCCTCCCTGGGGAAAAAGTAGCCCCCAGCTGAGAACCACAGTATTACAGTATCACTCCATATCCTGACAGTGGAATCTAGGCTAAAATGGTTGTAGTAAAATCAGTGACTCGATAAACACTGCAGTCTTTAAACACACATGCACAAACTTCTTCCTGGATGCAAACGTGAGGTTCGGATGAGCACCTAGAGATAACATGTTCAAGACAAATGAGATGAGAGGTGTCATTTCAGGGAGCTTTGGTTTATGTTATTGCCTTTGTCGGGTTGGTTGTTTTGAGGAAGTGCAAGAAATATTTTACCTGTCAACAGTTTCTGTCAGGGAACGAAAGCAGTTAAAGATGGTAAGCCCCGTGTTTCCCTAACAAAGCCGTTACACAGAGAAGCAAAGGTGTGCCTGAGATAGAGTTAACTTCTGGGAACATGGAATACATACACTTTCTTCTATTTTTCCTGCAAAGTACAACTGAAAACTCTGTATTTAAAACAAGAAGACTCTCTGAAAGGTGGGGAGAAAATAGGCCAAAGATCTCAGGACCCAATAAATGACACAGTTGTGACTTCTAAGGGTTTTCTTTCAGCCTCTTATGTCTAAGACTTAGAATCATGGGAGCAAACAATCTGGAAATGCCAACAGGTACAAAGAAAAAAGTACCAAAGAGAGAAGGCCTGTACTCCTTTGTCCAGGGACAAGCACAGGGGCCACCTACAGAGACAGAAAATATGTAGAAAATAATCATACTACTTTAGCCAAGATCTCAAACTTAACGAAAAAGGACAACAATAAATGCCACCACTTAGATGGCAGAGATGTTTACCACCATGGTAAACATGCTTTAAAGAGCAATTACAAAAACTCTTAAAACAAATGTAAATATATAATGTCTCAGAAAAGATATAGAACTATAAAAAGGAATGTTAAAATTAAATAAAAAGGAAAGCATCCTTAAAAATCTCCCAAGTAGGTGAAACCAGTTAAGCCATGTAAACAAAACTAAATCTATCTTATATCATAAACACAAGCAAAATTTAACAGGTTATTTCTTTTTTTTTTTTTTTTGAGGGCATCTCTCATATTTATTGATCAAATGGTTGTTAACAACAATAAAATTCTGTATAGGGGAGTCAATGCTCAATGCACAATCATTAATCCACCCCAAGCCTAATTTTCGTCAGTCTCCAATCTTCTGAGGCATAATAAACAAGTTCTTACATGGAGAACAAATTCTTACATAGTGAATAAGTTCTTACATGGTGAACAGTACAGGGCAGCCATCACAGAAACCTTCGATTTTGCTCATGCATTATGAACTATAAACAGTCAGTTCAAATATGAATACTCGTTTGATTTTTATACTTGATTTATATGTGGATACCACATTTCTCTCTTTATTATTATTATTCTTAATAAAATGCTGAAGTGGTAGGTAGATACAAGATAAAGGTAGAAAACATAGTTTAGTGTTGTAAGAGAGCAAATGTAGATGATCAGGTGTGTGCCTGTAGACTATGTGTTAATCCAAGCTAGACAAGGGCAATAAAACATCCACGTATGCAAAGATTTCTCTCAGAACAGGGGGGGGAGGTTCTAAGCCTCACCTCTGTTTATCCCCAATTTCTCACCTGATGACCCCCCTGCAACTGTGCCTGTCTTAGGTTGTTCCTCCCTTGAGGAATCTTACCCGTCTCTGGCTAACCAGTCATCTTCCGGGGCCATACAGGGAAATGTAAAGTTGGTAAGTGAGAGAGAAGCCTTATTGTTTGACATGGTTAGCTTTTTATTTCTTTGCATGTTTATGCCCTGTAGCTTCTATGCCCAGCATTTGTCTGGAGGTATCTTTACCACTTGGAAGAATAATGATACGTGGTAAATTTGACATGAGGCACGAATTCTATTTAAGGGATGTAATTACGAAGGAAGAAGAAAAGCTATAAAAGGAGCAGGCAGAAGAAAACATGGGAGGATTGATTATTTCTTTGACATATCTTCTTGTAGAGTAACTTCAGCATGGATAGGTTTTAAGCTACTACTTAAATTGCGCACACACATTAACATAATAGGAGTATAGTTACATAACCAAAGCATACCTGTAATTACCAGCCATCTCCAATGAAACCAAGAAAACCAGTTAGGCACCTTAGGCATTTGTGAAAACTTATCTATGATATGGTGGATATTGTCCAACTGAACTTGAACAGTCTGAGAGAAATCAGACAAATTAAAACAACCCATTCCTGGGGAATGTTCACATCCCTTATGTTCTTTTAACAGTAAATAGTCTGGAGTTGTAAGATTTTGGAGCGCTACAATTTGCACTTCTCCTAATTCTTGATTGAGTTCCAACAGTATAGAACCAGTCAAATTTGTTGTTTTACTGTATGCACAGGCCAGCTTAGATATCTCCTTCCTCATTCCCATGGCAAGTCCAGGAACTGGTGGGATGAATGCATCTACAGCTGTAGCAGTGCGTGGATCTTTGTTGGGGTTTTTTGATGATCATCTTCTGGCATGAGTCTTCCAGAGAGTCCTGATGTTGGAAGTTCTCTTTCATATCGTATCTTAGTTCATTTTCGGGGTAGCCAAATTAGGCTTTGATCCTCTGTATAAACACAAACAGACCCTTTGCCGACACTTTTATATGCCCTTTATACCCTTGTGTAGAACTCATTGGAGGTTACCACACAGGAACTGCCCTTTTTTTTTTTTTTTTTTGGTATCACTAATCTACACTTACATGACGAATATTATGTTTACTAGGCTCTCCCCTATACCAGGTCCCCCTATAAACCCCTTTACAGTCACTGTCCATCAGCATAGCAAAATGTTGTAGAATCACTACTTCCGTTCTCTGTGTTGTACAGACCTCCCTTTTCTCCTACCCCCCCCATGCATGCTAATCTTAATACCACCCTACTACTCCCCCCCTTTATCCCTCCCTACCCACCCATCCTCCCCAGTCCCTTTCCCTTTGGTACCTGTTAGTCCATTCTTGAGTTCTGTGATTCTGCTGCTGTTTTGTTCCTTCAGTTTTTCCTTTGTTCTTATATTCCACAGATAAGTGAAATCATTTGGTATTTCTCTTTCTCCGCTTGGCTTGTTTCACTGAACATAATACCCTCCAGCTCCATCCATGTTGCTACAAATGGTTGGATTTGCCCTTTTCTTATGGCTGAGTAGTATTCCATTGTGTATATGTACCACCTCTTCTTTATCCATTCATCTATCGATGGACATTTAGGTTGCTTCCAATTCTTGGCTATTGGAAATAGTGCTGCGATAAATATAGGGGTGCACTGATCTTTCTCATACCTGATTGCTGCATTCTTAGGGTAAATTCCTAGTAGTGCAATTCCTGGGTCAAATGGTAAGTCTGTTTTGAGCATTTTGATGTACCTCCATACTGCTTTCCACAATGGATGAACTAACTTACATTCCCACCAGCAGTGTAGGAGGGTTCCCCTTTCTCCACAGCCTCGACAACACTTGTTGTTGTTTGTCTTTTGGATGGCAGCCATCCTTACTGGTGTGAGGTGATACCTCATTGTAGTTTTAATTTGCATTTCTCTGATAATTAGCGATGTGGAGCATCTTTTCATGTGTCTGTTGGCCATTTGTATTTCTTTTTTGGAGAATTGTCTGTTCAGTTCCTCTGCCCATTTTTTAAATTGGGTTATTTGTTTTTTGTTTGTTGAGGTGTGTGAGCTCTTTATATATTCTGGACGTCAAGCCTTTATCGGATGTGTCATTTTCAAATATATTCTCCCATACTGTAGGGTTCCTTTTTGTTCTATTGATGGTGTCTTTTGCTGTACAGAAGCTTTTCAGCTTAATATAGTCCCACTTATTCATTTTTGCTGTTGTTTTCCTTGCCCGGGGAGATATGTTCAAGAAGAGGTCACTCATGTTTATGTCTAGGAGGTTTTTGCCTATGTTTTCTTCCAAGAGTTTAATGGTTTCGTGACTTACATTCAGGTCTTTTTTTGTTTTGTTTTGTTTTTTTTTGTTGTTGTTGCTTTTTTTTAAAGGAAATCATTATTTTATTTTTTATTTTTTATTTTTTATTTATTTATTTATTTTTTTATTTTTTTCTTCTTAAATAATTATTTTTTATTGAAGGGTAGTTTGCACACAGTATTACATTACATGAGTTTCAAGTGTACAACACAGTGGTAGAACATTTATATACATAATTCTAGGTTCCAGCTATCACCCTACCAGGCTGTTACAATATCTTGACTATATTCCTTATGCTATACATTACATTCCGGTTACTAATTTATTTTACCATTGGAAGTCTGTCCTTTTTTTTTTTTTTTTTTGTGAGGGCATCTCTCATATTTATTGATCAAATGGTTGTTAATGACAATAAAATTCTGTATAGGGGAGTCAATGCTCAATGCACAATCATTAATCCACCCCAAGCCTAATTTTTGTCAGTCTCCAATCTTCTGAGGCATAACAAACAAGTTTTTACATGTAGAACAAATTCTTACATAATGAATAAGTTACATAGTGAACAGTACAAGGGCAGTCATCACAGAAACTTTCGGTTTTGCTCATGCATTATGAACTCTAAACAGTCAGTTCAAATATGAATACTCATTTGGTTTTTATACTTGATTTATATGTGGTACCACATTTCTCTCTTTATTATTATTATTTTTAATAAAATGCTGAAGTGGTAGGTAGATACAAGATAAAGGTAGAAAACATAGTTTAGTGTTGTAAGAGAGCACATGTAGATGATCAGGTGTGTGCCTGTAGACTATGTGTTAATCCAAGCTAGACCAGGGCAATAAAACATCCACGTATGCAGAAGATTTCTCTCAGAACGGGGGGGTGAGGTTCTAAGCCTCACCTCTGTTGATCCCCAATTTCTCACCTGATGGCCCCCCTGCGACTGTGCCTGTCTTAGGTTGTTCCTCCCTTGAGGAATCTTACCCGTCTCCGGCTAACCAGTCATCTTCCGGGGCCATACAGGGAAATGTGAAGTTGGTAAGTGAGAGAGAAGCCTTATTGTTTGAAAAAGTTAGCTTTTTACTTCTTTGCATATTTATGCCGTGTGGCTTCTATGCCCAGCATTTGTCTTGAGGTATCTTTACCACTTGGAAGAATTATGATACTCGGTAAATTTGATATGAGGCACAAATTCTATTTAAGGGTTGTAATTAGGAAGGAAGAAGAAAAGCTATAGAAGTAGCAGGCGGAAGAAAACATGGGAAGATTGATTATTTCTTTGATATATCTTCTTGTAGAGTAACTTCAGCATGTACAGGTTTTAAGCTACTACTTAAATTGCACACACACATTAACATAATAGGAGTATAGTTACATAACCAAAGCATATCTGTAATTACCAGCCGTCTGCAGTGAAACCAAGAAAACCAGTTAGGCACCTTTGGCATTTGGGAAAACTTATCTATGATATGGTGGATATTGTCCAACAGAACTTGAACAGTCTGAGAGAAATCAGACAAATTAAAACAACCCATTCCTGGGGACTGTTCACATGCCATATGTTCTTTTAACAGTACATAGTTTGTAGTTGTAAGACTTTGGAGTGCTACAATTTGCACTTCTCCAAATTCTTGGTTGAGTTCCAACAGTATAGATCCAGTCCAATTTTGTTGTTTTACTGTATGCACAGGCCAGCTTAGATATCTCCTTCCTCATTCCCATGGCAAGTCCATGAACTGGTGGGATGAGTGCATCTACAGCTGTAGCAGTGCGTGGATCTTTGTTGGGGTTTTTTGATGATCATCTTCTGGCATGAGTCTTCCAGAGAGTCCTGATGTTGGAAGTTCTCTTTCATATCGTATCTTAGTTCATTTTCGGGGTAGCCCAATTAGGCTTTGATCCTCTGTATAAACACAAACAGACCCTTTGCCTACACTTTTATATGCCATTTATACCCTTGTGTAGAACTCTTTGGAGGTTACCACACAGGAACTGCCCTTTTTTTTTTTTTTCTATCACTAATCTACACTTACATGACGAATATTATGTTTACTAGGCTTTCCCCTATAAACCCCTTTACAGTCACTGTCCATCAGCATAGCAAAATGTTGTAGAATCACTACTTCCGTTCTCTGTGTTGTACAGACCTCCCTTTTCTCCTACCCCCCCCATGCATGCTAATCTTAATACCACCCTACTTCTCCCCCCCTTTATCCCTCCCTACCCACCCATCCTCCCCAGTCCCTTTCCCTTTGGTACCTGTTAGTCCATTCTTGAGTTCTGTGATTCTGCTGCTGTTTTGTTCCTTCAGTTTTTCCTTTGTTCTTATATTCCACAGATAAGTGAAATCATTTGGTATTTCTCTTTCTCCGCTTGGCTTGTTTCACTGAGCATAATACCCTCCAGCTCCATCCATGTTGCTGCAAATGATTGGATTTGCCCTTTTCTTATGGCTGAGTAGTATTCCATTGTGTATATGTACCACCTCTTCTTTATCCATTCATCTATTGATGGACATTTAGGTTGCTTCCAATTCTTGGCTATTGTAAATAGAGCTGCAATAAACATAGGGGTGCATCTGTCTTTCTCAAACTTGATTGCTGCGTTCTTAGGGTAAATTCCTAGGAGTGGAATTCCTGGGTCAAATGGTAAGTCTGTTTTGAGCATTTTGATGTACCTCCATACTTCTTTCCACAATGGTTGAACTAACTTACATTCCCACCAGCAGTGTAGGAGGGTTCCCCTTTCTCCACAGCCTCGACAACACTTGTTGTTGTTTGTCTTTTGGATGGCAGCCATCCTTACTGGTGTGAGGTGATACCTCATTGTCGTTTTAATTTGCATTTCTCTGATAATTAGCGATGTGGAGCATCTTTTCATGTGTCTGTTGGCCATCTCTATTTCTTTTCTGGAGAACAGTCTGTTCAATTCCTCTGCCCATTTTTTAATTGGGTTATTTGTTTTTTGTTTGTTGAGGCGTGAGAGCTCCTTTTATATTCTGGACGTCAAGCCTTTATCGGATGTGTCATTTTCAAATATATTCTCCCATACTGTAGGAATCCTTCTTGTTCTATTGATGGTGTCTTTTGCTGTACAGAAGCTTTTCAGCTTAATATAGTCCCACTTACTCATTTTTGCTGTTGTTTTCCTTGCCCGGGGAGATATGTTCAAGAAGAGGTCACTCATGTTTATGTCTAAGAGGTTTGTGCCTATGTTTTCTTCCAAGAGTTTAATGGTTTCATGGCTTACATTCAGGTCTTTGATCCATTTTGAGTTTACTTTTGTATATGGGGTTAGACAATGTTCCAGTTTCATTCTCCTACATGTAGCTGTCCAGTTTTGCCAGCACCATCTGTTGAAGAGACTGTCATTTCGCCATTGTATGTCCATGGCTCCTTTATCAAATATTAATTGACCATATATGTCTGGGTTAATGTCTGGATTGTCTAGTCTGTTCCATTGGTCTGTGGCTCTGCTCTTGAGCCAGTACCAAATTGTCTTGATTACTGTGGCTTTATAGTAGAGCTTGGAGCTGGGGAGTGAGATCCCCCCTACTTTATTCTTCTTTCTCAGGATTGCTTTGGCTATTCGGGGTCTTTGTTGTTGCCATATGAATTTTTGAATTATTTGTTCCAGTTCATTGAAGAATGTTGCTGGTAGTTTCATAGGGATTGCATCAAATCTGTATATTGCTTTGGGCAGGATGGCCATTTTGACGATATTAATTCTTCCTAGCCATGAGTATGGGATGCGTTTCCATCTGTTATTGTCCCCTTTAATTTCTTTTAAGAGTGACTTGTAGTTTTCAGAGTATAAGTCTTTCACTTCCCTGGTTAGGTTTATTCCTAGGTATTTTATGTTTTTTGATGCAATTGTGAATGGAGTTGTTTTCCTGATTTCTCTTTCTGTTGGTTCATTGTTAGTGAATAGGAAAGCCACAGATTTCTGTGTGTTGATTTTGTATCCTGCAACTTTGCTGTATTCCAATATCAGTTCTAGTAGTTCTGGGTTGGAGTTTTTAGGGTTTTTTATGTACAGTATCATGTCATCTGCAAATAGTGACAGTTTAACTTCTTCTTTACCAATCTGGATTCCTTGTATTTCTTTGTTTTGTCTGATTGCCGTGGCTAGGACCTCCAGTACTATGTTAAATAACAGTGGAGAGAGTGGGAATCCCTGTCTAGTTCCCGATCTCAGAGGAAATGCTTTCAGCTTCTCGCTGTTCAATATAATGTTGGCTGTGGGTTTATCATAGATGGCCTTTATTATGTTGAGGTACTTGCCCTCTATTCCCATTTTTGTTTGTTTGTTTGTTTTTTGTTTTTTGTTTTTTTTATTGAAGGGTAGTTGACAACAGTATTGCATTACATTAGTTTCAGGTGTACAACACAGTGATTCAACATTTATATACATGATAATTCTAGGTACCAGGTATCAACATACCAAATTGTTACAATATTTTGACTATATTCCTTATGCTATACATTACATCCCGGTTACTTATTTATTTTACAATTGGAATTGTGTTTATATATATATATATATATATATATATATATATATATATATATATTTTGTGAGGGCATCTCTCATATTTATTGATCAAATAGTTGTTAACCACAATAAATTTTTGTATAGGGGGGTCAATACTCAATGCACAATCATTAATCTACCCCAAGCCTAATTTTCGTCAGTCTCCAATCTTCTGATGCATAACGAACAAATTCTTACATGGAGTACAAATTCTTACATAGTGAATAAGTTACATGGTGAACAGTGCAAGGGCAGTCATCACAGAAGCTTTAGGTTTTGTTCATGCATTATGAACTATACACAGTCAGTTCAAATATGAATATTCTTTTGATTTTTAAACTTGATTTATATGTGGATACCACATTACTCTATTATTATTATTTTTAATAAAATGCTGAAGTGGTAGGTAGATACGAGATAAAGGTAGAAAACAGAGTTTAGTGTTGTAAGAGAGCAAATGTAGATGATCAGGTGTGTGCCTGTAAACTATGTGTTAATCCAAGCTAGAAGAGGGCAATAAACATCCATGTATGCAGAAGATTTCTCTCAGAACATGAGGGGGGAGGTTCTAAGCCTCCCCTCTGCTGCTCCCCATTTTCTCACCAGATGGCCCCCTGCGACTGTGCGTGTCTTAGGTTGTTCCTCCCTTGAGGAATCTTACCCGTCTCTGGCTAACCAGTCATCTTCCGGGGCCATACAGGGAAATGTTAAGTTGGTAAGTGAGAGAGAAGCCTTATCGTTTGAAAAGGTTAGCTTTTTACTTCTTTGCATATTTATGCCCTGTGGCTTCTATGCCCAGCATTTGTCTTGAGGTGTCTTTACCACTTGGAAGAATAATGATACTCGGTAAATTCGACATGTGGCACGAGTTCTATTTAAAGGTTGTGATTAGGTAGGAAGAAGAAAAGCTATAGAAGTAGCAGGCAGAAGAAAACCTGGGAAGATTGATTATTTCTTTGACATATCTTCTTGTAGAGTAACTTCAGCATGGATAGGTTTTAAACTACTAATTAAGTTGTGCACACCCATTAACATAATAGGAATATAGTTACCTAACCAAAGCATACCTGTAATTACCAGCCATCTCCAGTGAAACCAAGAAAACCAGTTAGGCACCTTAGGCATTTGTGAAAACTTATCTATGATATGGTGGATATTGTCCGACTGAACTTAAACAGTCTGAGAGAATTCAGATAAACTAGAACAACCCATTCCTGGGGACTGTTCATATCCCATATGTTCTTTTAACGATAAATAGTCTGTGGTTGTAAGATTTTGGAGTGCTACAATTTGCACTTCTCCTAATTCTTGGTTGAGTTCCAACAGTATAGATCCTGTCCAATTTTTGTTTTACTGTATGCACAGGCCAGCTTAGATATCTCCTTCATCATTCCCATGGCAAGTCCAGGAACTGGTGGGATGAGTGCATCTACACCTGTGACAGTGCGTGGATCTTTGTTGGAGTTTTTTTTTTTTTGCTGATCATCTTCTGTCATGAGTCTTCGCAAGAGTGCTGATGTTGGAAGTTCTTTTTCATATCGTATCTTAGTTCATTTTCGAGGTAGCCAAATTAGGCTTTGATCCTCTGTATAAACACAAACAGACCCTTTGCCTACACTTTTATATGCCCTTTATATCATTGTGTAGAACTCATTAGAGGTCACCACCTAGGAACAGCTTTTTTTTTTTTTTTTTTTTAATCATTAATCTACACTTACATGACGAATACTTTGTTTACTAGGCTCTCCCCTATACCAGGTCCCCCCTATATACTCCTTTACAGTCACTGTCCATCAGCGTAGCAAACTGTTGTAGAATCACTACTTGTCTTCTCTGTGTTGTACAGCCCTCCCCTTTCTCCCACCCTGCTATGGATGCTAATCTTAATACCCCTCTTTTTCTGCCCCCCCTTATCTCTCCCTACCCACCCATCCTCCCCAGTCCCTTTCCCTTTGGTACCTGTTAGTCCATTCTTGAGTTCTGTGATTCTGTTGCTGTTTTGTTCCTTCAGTTTTTCCTTTGTTCTTATATTCCACAGATGACTGAAATCATTTGGTATTTCTCTTTCTCTGCTTGGCTTGTTTCACTGAGCATAATACCCTCCAGCTCCATCCATGTTGCTGCAAATGGTTGGATTTGCCCTTTTCTTATGGCTGAGTAGTATTCCATTGTGTATATGTACCACCTCTTCTTTATCCATTCATCTACCGATGGACATTTAGGTTGCTTCCAATTCTTGGCTATTGTAAATAGTGCTGCGATAAACATAGGGGTACATTGGTCTTTCTCATACTTGATTGCTGCATTCTTAGGGTAAATTCCTAGGAGTGCAATTCCTGGGTCAAATGGTATGTCTGTTTCGAGCATTTTGATGTACCTCCATACTGATTTCCACAATGGTTGAACAAGTTTACATTCCCACCAGCAGTGTAGGAGGGTTCCCCTTTCTCCACAGCCTCGCCAACATTTGTTGTTGTTTGTCTTTTGGATGGCAGCCATCCTTACTGGTGTGAGGTGATGCCTCATTGTCGTTTTAATTTGCATTTCTCTGATAATTAGCGATGTGGAGCATCTTTTCATGTGTCTGTTGGCCATCTCTATTTCTTTTCTGGAGAACAGTCTGTTCAATTCCTCTGCCCATTTTTAAATTGGGTTATTTGTTTTTTGTTTGTTGAGGCATGTGAGCTCTTTATATATTCTGGACGTCAAGCCTTTATCGGATGTGTCATTTTCAAAGATATTCTCCCATACTTTAGGGTTCCTTTTTGTTCTATTGATGGTGTCTTTTGCTGTACAGAAGCTTTTCAGCTTAATATAGTCCCACTTGTTCATTTTTGCTGTTGTTTTCCTTGCCTGGGGAGATATGTTCAAGAAGAGGTCACTCATGTTTATGTCTAAGAGGTTTGTGCCTATGTTTTCTTCCAAGAGTTTAATGGTTTCGTGACTTACATTCAGGTCTTTGATCCATTTTGAGTTTACTTTTGTATATGGGGTTAGACAATGGTCCAGTTTCATTCTCCTACATGTAGCTGTCCAGTTTTGCCAGCACCATCTGTTGAAGAGACTGTCATTTCGCCATTGTATGTCCATGGCTCCTTTATCAAATATTAATTGACCATATATGTCTGGGTTAATGTCTGGATTGTCTAGTCTGTTCCATTGGTCTGTGGCTCTGTTCTTTTGCCAGTACCAAATTGTCTTGATTACTATGGCTTTATAATAGAGCTTGAAGTTGGGGAGTGAGATCCCCCCTACTTTATTCTTCTTTCTCAGGATTGCTTTGGCTATTCGGGGTCTTTGGTGTTTCCATATGAATTTTTGAATTATTTGTTCCAGTTCATTGAAGAATGTTGCTGGTAGTTTCATAGGGATTGCATCAAATCTGTATATTGCTTTGGGCAGGATGGCCATTTTGACGATATTAATTCTTCCTAGCCATGAGCATGGGATGCGTTTCCATCTGTTAGTGTCCCCTTTAATTTCTTTTAAGAGTGACTTGTAGTTTTCAGAATATAAGTCTTTCACTTCTTTGGTTAGGTTTATTCCAAGATATTTTATTTTTTTTGATGCAATTGTGAATGGAGTTGTTTTCCTGATTTCTCTTTCTGTTGGTTCATTGTTAGTGTATAGGAAAGCCACCGATTTCTGTGTGTTGATTTTGTATCCTGCAACTTTGCTGTATTCCGATATCAGTTCTAGTAGTTCTGGGTTGGAGTCTTTAGGGTTTTTTATGTACAGTATCATGTCATCTGAAAATAGTGACAATTTGACTTCTTCTTTGCCAATCTGGATTCTTTGTATTTTTTTGTTTTGTCTGATTGCCGTGGCTAGGACCTCCAGTACTATGTTAAATAACAGTGGGGAGAGTGAGCATCCCTGTCTAGTTTCCGATTTCAGCGGAAATGCTTTCAATATAATGTTGGCTGTGGGTTTATGATATATGGCCTTTATTATGTTGAGGTACTTGCCCTCTATTCCCATTTTGCTGAGAGTTTTTATCATGAATGGATGTTGAACTTTGTCAAATGCTTTTTCAGCATCTATGGAGATGATCATGTGGTTTTCGTCTTTCTTTTTCTTGATGTGGTGGATGATGTTGATGAACTTTCGAATGTTGTACCATCCTTGCATCCCTGGGATGAATCCCACTTGGTCATGGTGTATGATCCTTTTGATGTATTTTTGAATTCGGTTTGCTAATATTTTGTTGAGTATTTTTGCATCTACGTTCATCAGGGATATTGGTCTGTCGTTTTCTTTTTGGTGGGGTCTTTGCCTGGTTTTGGTATTTGGGTGATGTTAGCTTCATAGAATGAGTTTGGGAGTATCCCCTCCTCTTCTATTTTTTGGAAAACTCTAAGGAGAATGGTTATTATGTCTTCCGTGTATGTCTGGTAAAATTCCGAGGTAAATCCATCTGGCCCGGGGGTTTTGTTCTTTGGTAGTTTTTTGATTACCGCTTCAATTTCGTTGCTGGTAATTGGTCTGTTTAGATTTTCTGTTTCTTTCTGGGTCAGTCTTGGAAGGTTGTATTTTTCTAGGAAGTTGTCCATTTCTCCTAGGTTTCCCAGCTTGTTAGCATATAGGTTTTCATAGTATTCTCTAATAATTCTTTGTATTTCTGTGGGGTCTGTCGTGATTTTTCCTTTCTCGTTTCTGATTCTGTTGATTTGTGTTGACTCTCTTTTCTTCTTAATAAGTCTGGCTAGAGGCTTATCTATTTTGTTTATTTTCTCGAAGAACCAGCTCTTGGTTTCATTGATTTTTGCTATTGTTTTATTCTTCTCAATTTTATTTATTTCTTCTCTGATCTTTATTATGTCCCTCCTTCTGCTGACCTTAGGCCTCATCTGTTCTTCTTTTTCCAATTTCGATAATTGTGACATTAGACCATTCATTTGGGATTGTTCTTCCTTTTGTAAATATGCTTGGATTGCTATATACTTCCCTCTTAAGACTGCTTTTGCTGTGTCCCACAGAAGTTGGGGCTTAGTGTTGTTGTTGTCATTTGTTTCCATATATTGCTGGATCTCCATTTTGATTTGGTCATTGATCCATTGATTATTTAGGAGCGTTGTTGTTAAGCCTCCATGTGTTTGTGAGCCTCTTTCCTTTCTTTGTACAGTTTATTTCTAGTTTTATGCCTTTGTCGTCTGAAAAGTTGGTTGGTAGGATTTCAATCTTTTGGAGTTTTCTGAGGCTCTTTTTGTGGCCTAGTATGTGGTCTATTCTGGAGAATGTTCCATGTGCACTTGAGAAGAATGTATATCCTGTTGCTTTTGGATGTAGAGTTCTATAGATGTCTATTAGGTCCATCTGCTCTACTGTGTTGTTCAGTGCTTCCGTGTCCTTACTTATTTTCTGCCCAGTGGATCTATCCTTTGGAGTGAGTGGTGTGTTGAAGTCTCCTAGAATGAATGCATTGCAGTCTATTTCATCTTTAGTTCTGTTAGTATTTGTTTCACATATGCTGGTGCTCCTGTGTTGGGTGCATATATATTTAGAATGGTTATATCCTCTTGTTGGACTGAGCCCTTTATCATTAAGTAGTGTCCTTCTTTATCTCTTGTTACTTTCTTTGTTTTGAAGTCTATTTTGTCTGATATTAGTACTGCAACCCCTGCTTTATTCTCGCTGTTGTTTGCTTGAAATATGTTTTTCCATCCCTTGACTTTTAGTCTGTACATGTCTTTGGGTTTGAGGTGAGTTTCTTGTAAGCAGCATATAGATGGGTCTTGCTTTTTTATCCATTCTATTACTCTTTGTCTTTTGATTGGTGCATTCAGCCCATTAACATTTAGGGTGACTATTGAGAGATATGTACTTATTGCCATTGCAGGCTTTAAATTCGTGGTACCAAAGGTTCAAGGTTAGCCTCTTTAGTATCTTACTGCTTAACTTAGCTTGCTTTTTGAGCTGTTATATACACTGTCCAGAGATTCTTTTCTTCTCTCCCTTCTTATTCCTCCTCCTTGATTCTTCATATGTAGGGTGTTTTGTGCTGTGCTCTTTCTAGGAGTGCTCCCATCTAGAGCAGTCCCTGTAAGATGTCCTGTAGAGGTGGTTTGTGGGAAGCAAATTCCCTCAGCTTTTGTTTGTCTGGGAATTGTTTAATCCCACCGGCATATTTGAATGATAGTCTTGCTGGATACGGTATCCTTGGTTCAAGGCCCTTCTGTTTCATTGTATTAAATATATCCTGCCATTCTCTTCTGGCCTGTAGGGTTTCTGTCGAGAAGTCTGATGTTAGCCTGATGGGTTTTCCTTTATAGGTGACCTTTTTCTCTCTAGCTGCCTTTAAAACTCTTTCTTTGTCCTTGATCTTTGCCATTTTAATTATTATGTGTCTTGGTGTTGTCCTTCTTGGATCCTTTCTGTTGGGGGTTCTGTGTATTTCCGTGGTCTGTTCGATTATTTCCTCCCCCAGTTTGGGGAAGTTTTCAGCAATTATTTCTTCTAAGATACTTTCCATCTCTTTTCCTCTTTCTTCTTCTTCTGGGACCCCTATAATACAGATATTGTTCCTTTTGGATTGGTCACACAGTTCTCTTAATATTGTTTCATTCCTGGAGATCCTTTTGTCTCTCTCTATGTCAGCTTCTATGCATTCCTGTTCTCTGATTTCAATTCCGTCAATGGCCTCTTGCATTCTATCCATTCTGCTTATAAACCCTTCCAGAGTTTGTTTCATTTCTGCGATCTCTTTTCTGGCATCTGTGATCTCCCTCCGGACTTCATCCCATTTCTCTTGCGTATTTCTCTGCATCTCTGTCAGCATGTTTATGATTCTTATTTTGAATTCTTTGTCAGGAAGACTGGTTAGGTCTGTCTCCTTCTCTGGTGTTGTCTCTGTGATCTTTGTCTGCCTGTAGCTTTGCCTTTTCATGGTGATAGGAATCGTTTGCAGGGCTGGGACGAGTGACGGCTGGAAGAACTTCCCTTCTTGTTGGTTTGTGGCCTTCTTCTCCTGGGAGAACAGTGACCTCTAGTGGCTTGTGCTGGGCAGCTGTGCGCAGACAGGGTTTCTGCTTCCTACCCGGCTTCTATGGAGTTTATCTCCGCTGTTGCTGTGAGCGTGGCCTGGTTAGGACCTCTGCTCCAAAGTGGTGGAGTCTCATTGGAGTGGGAGTGGCCTGGAGGCTATTTATCTCCGTAAGGGGCCTCCATGCTCCCTGCAGCCCAGGGGTTAGGGTGCCCAGAGATCCCTAGATTCCCTACCTCTGGATTAAGTGTCCCGCCCTGCCCCTTTAAGACTTCCAAAAAGCACCTGCCAAAACAAAACAAAGACCAAAAAAAAAAAAAAAATTTAAATTAAAGAAAAAAAAAATTTTTTTAATTAAAGAAAAAACAAAAACGGTGGCCGCTCGTTTTTCTTTATTCTCCTGTGCCAGCCTCAGGCATCTGCTCACCGGTCTTGCTGCCCTGTTTCCCTAGTATTGGGGGCCCTATCCCTTTAAGACTTCCAAAAAGCGCTCGCCAAAACAAAACAGAAAATAAATAAATAAATAAATAAAAAATAATGGTCACTCGCTTTTCTGGTGTCCTTCAGCGCCTGGCCTCCGGTGCCCGCTCACTGTTATTGCTGCCCTGTTTTCCTTGTATCTAGGGCCCTGCACTCTGGCCTGGATGGCTGGGGCTGGGTGTTCGGCAGTCCTGGGCTCCGTCTCCCTCCTGCTCTGCCTGCTCTTCTCCCGCCGGGAGCTGGGGGGAGGGGCGCTCGGCTCCCGCGGGGCCGGGGCTTGTATCTTACCCCCTTCGGGAGGCGCTGGGTTCTCTCAGGTGCGGATGTGGTCTGGATATTGTCCTGTGTCCTCTGGTCTTTATTCTAGGAAGGGTTGTCTTTGTTATATTTTCATAGATATATGTGGTTTTGGGAGGAGATTTCCGCTGCTCTACTCATGCCGCCATCTTCCGCCCCTCTAACAGGTTATTTCTTATAATGCCTCTGATAATCATTAAAAAACATAAGCCATTTTCCTAAGAAAGGTATAACATTATCACAGTTAATCAATCCTATGCTGCCCAGAAACCCACATTGTAATAACCAATCATTGTAAAGGTTAAGCCATGTTCTCACATTCATTTTATAAGTCATCCTGGAACATAGAGACTCTAACTTCACACCAGTTTTTGGTTTGAAAGCTCCCAGTTCATGAATTGTTCTTCATATGCACAATAAACTCTTACTAAATATTGTTTTACTGACCTGATTTTCATTTTTACTGTTTCTGAACTTTTTCAAGAATTATTTGGAAAATTTCTAACTTAAAAATACAACAGCCAAAAAAAAAAAATTACCATAGCCAAAATTTAAGTTTTAATGAATGAACTCAACTAAGAATATAGGTGAGAGGAAAGAATTAGTAAACTGCATGATAGAATGACAAAATTATACAATCTGAACAATAGGGAAAAGATAGACTCAAAGAAATAAGCAAAGAAAACGTTCTCAGGGACACGTGGACCTATAACAAAAGATGTAACATTTACAGCAGTGGAGTTGCAGAAGGAAAGGAGAAATAGGGCAGGTCTGAAAAACTACGTAAAGAAATTGGCACTAAATCTTTCCAAGTTTGTTAATAACCATAGCCTACAGATTCATGAAGCTGAGCAAAATCTAAACAGGATAAATCCAAAGAAACCCATGCCTTGATGTACTGTAATTAAAAAAAAAAAAACAAAACATTGAAAGCAGTCAGAGAAAAAAATAGGTGGAAAAACAATTAGAATGACAGTGGTCTCTTACCAGAAACCATGGAAGACAGAAAAAGTGACAAATATTTTTTAGATGCTGAAAGAAAATAATTGTTCATACCAAATACTATATCCAGTGAAAATATCCCCTTCAGAAATGAAGCAGAAATTAAGACATTCTCAAATGAAGATAATGGAGAGAATTTGTCACCGGTTGACCTAACCTAAAAGAATAGATAAAGGGAGTTATCTAGACAAAATAAGGATGTGGGAACATCAGGAAGGAAGGAAGAAGAGGATATGCAAAAAAAGAGTAATTATAATAGACTTTTCTTTTTTTTCTTGAGTTTTCTAAATAGTTTGATGTGGAAACAAAAATTATAACAGTGTGAGGAGTTTCAAATGTTTGTAGAGAAAATATTTAAGACAATTGTGTTTTAGTGGGAGAATTATAAAGTGACATTAAGGAAGCTATGTTAACTATAGATACTCAAACTGGTAAAATGATTTAGATATCAGTATAACTTAACCAGCCACTTTAAAAAGCCAGACAAAGGGATACTAAAGATCTTTAAAACACTATAAATAAGTCAAAATTAAATTCTATAAAAGTTTAACTAATAGTAAGTCAGAAAAAAACAGAGAAATGAAAAAATAGAGAGCAGAAAGCAAAACATAAAATGGCACTTAAGTCCTAGCATATTGACAACTATATTAAACAGAAATTATCTAAACACACCAATTTAAAGACAGAAGCTAGCAGAGTGAACTAAAAAGCAAGACCAAACTATATGCTGTCTACAGGAAACGTGCTTCAACTACAAGAGGCAAACTGAATGAAAAAGGATGGAAAAATATTCATCATGCAAACATTAAATCAAAGAAAATCAGAACTGGCTGAATTATTATGAGATCAAGTAGACTTTAGAGCAAAAAAAAATCCTAAGGAAAGAAGAGGCATTATATAATGAAAAAAGGGTCAACCACCAGCAAGATTTAGCAATCTTATATATGCAGGTACATCAACAGAGCTGCAAAATACTGGAAGCAAAAATAAAAACATTGAAAGGAAAAACAGACAAATCCACAATTATAGTTGGAGAGTTCAACAACTGGACACAAAGTCAGCAAGATACAAAATATCTTAGATATAGGATATAGAAAACTAAAAACCATCATGAATAAATAGAATCCAATGAACATTTATAGACTATTCCACTCATCAATAACAAACTATATACTTTCATTAAGTTATCATGGAACATATGCATATACATATTATTTATTTATTTATATCTATCTACCTATATTTCATATTCCAGGCTACAAAACAAACTACAACATTTAAAAAGAACTGAAATTATGCGGTGTGTTCTTTGACCAAATGGAATTAAATTTGAAATCGGTAAAATAAAGATGATAGGAAAACCTACCAAGACTTGAAAACTAAGTAATACACTTCTGAATGACTCGTAGATCAAAGAGGAGATCTCAAGGGAAATAAAAAAATACATTGAACTGAATGAAAGTGAAAATGTGACTTATCAAAATGCATAAGGCACAGCTAAAGCTAGCCTGAGAGTAATACATGCATTTGAAAAGAAAAGTCTGAAATAAATAATCTAAGCTTCTACCACAAGATCTTAAGAAAACAGGAGCAAAACACACCCAAAGCATGTAAAAGGAAGGAAATAATAAAGGTAAGAATAGAAAAGAAGGAAATTCAAACAGAAAAGCTTTAAAGAAATCAGTGTAGCAAAAAAACCTGTTTCTTTGACAAGATCAATAAAATTGGCAACTCTCTAACAATATTAGCAAAAAATAAAAGAGAGAAAACACAGATTTTCAATATCTGGAGTGAAATGAAATATCACTGTAGACCCTGCAAACATCAAAAGGATAATGAGGAAACACTATGAACAAATAGACACACATAAGTCAAACATCTTAGACAAAATTCTTCAAAAATACTATCACTACTCATTAAATATGAAATGAATAATTTGAAAAGCCCTAGAACTATTGAGAAAATTATTTTTATAATTTAAAAACTTCCAACGAAGAAATTTCCAGATTCAGGTAGTTTTACTGGAGAGTGTTACCAAACATTTAAGGAGAATTAAGACCAATTTTGTACCTCTTCTAAAAATATAGAAGAGGAACAAATACTTCCTAACTTATTTTATGAAACTACTATTATGCTGACACCAGACAGAAAACAGACAAAAAGTCACTAAAGAAAAGTGACAAACCAATAGCCCTCATGAATAAAGATGCAGAAATCTTCAACAAACTATTAGCAAACAGAATTCAATATATAAAATAATTACACACAAAGATCAAGTTGAGTTTATTCCACGACTGCAATTACGATTAAGTATTTGAGAACCAAGCAATGAAATCCACCATATTAATTACTAAAGGAGAAAAATCACAGGATCATAAAAATGGATGAAAAAAATGCATTTGTCAAAATTCAACACTCAAACGACAAAAACTTGCAGAAAAATAAGAATAGAAGGGAACTTCTTCAAATGAACATCAACAAAGAAACTAATGAATAACATTATACTTACTGGTGAAATACTGAATTCTTTCCCCCTAAGATAAGAACAAGGTGAGAATGTCCACTCACTGCTCTTACTCAAAGAAGTTTGGAAGTTCTGGTTAGTGCAAAAAAGACAGAAAAGGAAATAAAAGGCAAATTTACCAAACAGGAAAAGAATAGAACTGTTTATATTTGCAGATGCCATCATTATCTACAGAAAAAATTCCAGGAATATTAAGGAAATTCCTGGAACGAAATTAGCTCAATCATTTCACAGGACACAAGATAAACATTAAAAGATCAATTATAATTCCTAAATAGGCAATTAGACACCAAAATTGAAAATACAGTGCCATTTATAATTGTTTAAAAATGAAATCCTTATGTATAAATACAAAAGATATTTACCTGACTGTATGTTCAAAACTACACAATGCTGATGAAAGAAATCAAAGCTCTCAATAAAATAGAAACACGTACCATCTTCATTGATTGGAAAACTCAACATAGTAATGATGCCAATTCTCCCCAAATTGATATAAAGGTTTAACACAAGTCCTATCAAAATCCCAGCATAATTTTTTGTAGATATAGGCAAAATTCTAAAATTTATATGGAAAGGCAAAGGAACTAGAATACCTAAAGCAATTTTGCATAAAGTAGGGGACTTTATCATTAATATGTATATTTTTTATATCCACTGTGTGCCTGGCACCATTCTACATGCTGGAAACACAGCCTTAAACAATCAATAGAGGTTTTCTTTCCCTTAAACAATATGGAAAAATATACAGAATTTACACTCCATTGGGAGAGATAATTGATAAAAATAGAAACATACAAAATACGGTGTTAGGTCAGGTGGCAATAAGTTCCACAAAGAAAAATAAAGCAGATGAGGGTGATGGGGGTGTGTGGTTCTCTATGAATGGTGAAAAAAGGTCTCACTCAGAAAGAGTAATTAGAGCAAAGCCCTGAACATCAGGAAGGGACAGCCACATAAATGTCTGGGGAAACCTGTCTCAGGCAAAGGGAGTTTCCAGGGCAAGGGATCTGAGGCTGGAGGCGCATGGCAAGGTGACAAGTGTGGGTGGAGTGGAGTAAGTAAGAAAGAGAGTAGATGTCAGAGCCTGTCATGTCTTGTAGATGACTGCAAGAACTTTGGGTTTTACTGATTGAAACAGGAAGTCATTTGAGGGTTTCATGATGAGATGCAGTATGACTCAACTTTGGTAGAAGTATGCTTAGCTTAGAATGTAGGAAAATAGTCGCAAACCCAAGAACATTCAAAATGCCCTTCTCACAAAAAAGTTTCATAATAAAGAAGTTATAAATCTTAGCCTTTTTATATAACTATACTTTTTCTTTCGTTCCTAAGATAGTACGATTTTTCTCATTGTTAATAAGAGCCCAACACTCATTATTAAGACAGTATTGATTAACCCAACCTGTAAGAATTAATGGCTTTAAGTGTTTCATGGCAAACTAAGGGATGCAACTGGAGAATGTGTGAAACTAAATGGATTTCAAGTGGAATATAATGTGTTAAAGTTTGCAAATGACTGCAAATTGATAGAGTGGTACATAAAAGTACATTTTAACATAGATGAGTAAAAACTGCAAAATATGATTTAATGTCAGCATATTAGTTGAACTCGTATAAATTATGGAAATCTGACTTGGTATACGTTGTGATCAGAACACAAATATTTATTTTATGTTTTAAACCACTTACGGAAATATCAGAAAAGAAGCCTGATAGCTTGAGATAACCTATGTAATACTTATCATGGCCCCATTCTGTCATAGACATTGATGAAATTTCTTCAAGGAAACAAGTTAATGAAGCTAGTTAATTAGATTCATGTTAATCTATCTTCTGATAAAGGTATAAAGTATCAAGATATTTTAAATCATGAGACTATTGTATTGAATGGTAATAAGGAGAAATAAAATATAATGAATGCTTATTTCAGTAACCTTTTAGTTGGCCCTGAAGTTCTCTCTTGGCTTATGAAAATAAAACATATTCGCCATAATTCATATACTCATAGAACTATTAAACCTGTATAGAAAACTACTAAATATAGTTTTAAACCTATATATATATAAAACTACTCAATACACACATAAAACATTATACAATATAAAAAAATTAGTTGATTCAAACAAAAGTTGCAATTGTAATTTCTTTATCAAAGCTCATACATTCACATTTCTGTTTGTATTTACAAGAATAACACAAGTTGATGAGCTTGAAGCCATTTTGAAAACCTTAGTATTTTCAAAGTCTCATAATTAGAAATTGCCACCCTAACCCCACCAAAAACAAACAAAATGCTGAGATTTTTTTTCTCTGTATTAGCAGCATAATAAAACATGGTTTTATTGAATTCTGAGAACTGGCAAACTATTTAAGTGGTTATATAAAGATTTCACTTTCTAAAAAAAAGAACAGAGAAATAAATTTTAATATCTAGCAATTGTGGGGTTTTAATCTTAACAAACATAATTGCAGTGCTGTCACCAATTACCTTTTCTAGAAAATTTGCAAAAGCAGGTATTGCCTAACAAAAACAACATTTCCTAGTCTTAATTAAATAGTTTGCTTCACTTATTTTCTGTGGTTATTTGTAGGAGTACAGATTCCAAAATTTTAAGTGTTATTTTTTCAGATCATGGGTGATAAATGTGAATAAATTCATATGCAGTAAATTTAGAAGGAATAGATCCAAAATTATTATATTCAGTTTTCTTTGAGATTGTCAGCTACCATATTCCTGAAAGAATAAATCACTTCATTAAATCTAATGAACAGAAAATACAATAGTAATAAATTTTGAAGTTTGCAACTTATTTTTTTTAATGAACTTTTTCTAAGAACATCAAAAACAAGACTATCGCTAAGAAACAAATTTACTTCTAGGTGTTGGAGTCTTAAGACAGTTAAATGAATCGGTATTCCCAATGACATCTCCATTACTGCTATCAAATGGTTTTCATTGTGAATACAATCATATGATCACCGAAGTCAAATAAGCTCAGACAACAGAGAGCCCAGCTCTACCCAGGACCTGAACACAGCCCATCAACACCAGTGACCATCTGTCACTGAGGTCTTTTGATATATCACCAATGACATAACACCTTTTAAGGTCAGAAACCTAAAAATTTTAGTATTGCTTAATAGAGATTTTCACACAATTTAAAACAGAAATATGCTGCTAAGTGTTTGTTGCGTTAGTAATACATACACCTGTTTAAAAACAAAGTTTAAAGCAATGAGAGAGTTATGCCTAACTTTATGATGGCTTTCCATCACACATTCTTTATCTGTAACACAGCGATGATCCCTCACTTTTTCTAACTCAAGAAGCAGCATGATATATGAATGTCTGCTTTTCTTAAACACTTTTGTATTTATCTTAATACGCAATCTCAAAATCCATCATTTATTGCTTTCAAAGGAAAAAAATAGCCTCAGAGGATAAAAAGAAAAAACAGTTCTTACGTGTTTTTTTTTTAATTTAGTTTTTTCCCTCCACTGCCCCCCAGCAGGGCTGCACACTTCTAATCCTTGGTAAATTATCCCCAAGGGTTACCTTCTGCCTGAGGATCTTTAGTTCCTGTCACTGTTCTAATGCTCACCACCAGTGATTAGTTTAAGCAGATAACAGCCATTTATTTCTTCCCTTCTATCATAGGCACCCAAACACAAATTTTTGCCATCAGTAAGGAAAAAGACGTAATACAATAAAATGCATTCTTGAGCTCACTTGTGAACTGTACCCTCTCACGTACAGAAAGAAAACACAAAACACCCTGCATGTCAACATCACCAAATGTTACAACGTACCCCTCACCGTCAGTCCCTCGCGTAGCAATTTGTGCAGAACCGGCTGTGAATACCACCTGGCCCGGCAGGCCGACCACGAACTGCAGTGTTTTAGTGCCGTCTGGTGTTGGTGCCTAGAAACGCAGTTAGCCTAATTCACTTAACATGCGACGCGGGCTCATTCTTTTCATATTGGCAAGGAATGTTCTATTGTAATTAACAAACACACCTAGTGGAAAGTACATACTTACTAGCTGTTGAAAGGAAACAATCTCAACAACAGCCTTTTAAATTCTACATCATTTTATTCTGATTAGATGTCTGTATTATTTCTCTCAGGAAAAGATTTTGAACAAAGGGAGTATATAGCATACTCTCTCTAAAAACATACTAATTAAATAAATACAAAGAACATCCTCGATTTGTTTGAGTGTTCTTGTACAGTTCAGATTTTTAAAATAAAATCATTACCCATAAACAGTGAAGAGATGAAAATGGTCAGAACCGCTTCACTTGTTTTTTAAAAATTATTTTTCCATGGAGTAACTTTTATTTCACAGATAAGAAAAAAGATTCTCAGAAGATCAGTTTTGAAAATGAAATACTAAAATAAAAATAACCAGAAAGTAGTTTGACTTGCTTTTTCACAAAATCCTGAGTGAACATCTTTATGCTATGAAAATATTGGCTAGGAGGAATGGCCAAAACCAGGTTAACACAGGAACTAACACAGGCTGAACTTACACAAAAAGAGTAAAGTAAACATCTCCTAGTCAGCGAGGGTCCATTTAGCAAATGAGTTTTTCCAGTGTGCTAAGGAGTAGCCTTATAAAACCCCTAAAAGAGAATCATTTATGTGTCATTAGGACTGTCCATACCCATGTAAAAATTAAAGTCCTACACAGGAAGAAAGATATGAACCACAAGTAAACCGATTTCTTCTGAAAGATACTTTAGAACATTTAAAACCCTCCATAATATAAAAATTTTCCCAGTCAAAATGTTGCAGAAAGAAAATATTAAAGGCAACAATATTGTCTAGAATATAGATGCTAACAAATTTGAGAAACATGAAAATGTTAATATCCCTAGGCACTATATTCTATTTCACAAGTATAATAACATATCTTAACCATGTAAAATAGGCTCAAACATGATAATATATCCACTGTCATGCTGGGGAAGTTATTTCTTGGCTTTGTCTAATGAGTAATTTGAATTTAAATTGAACTTTTTAAAATATAAAGATTAGAAAACAAAGCTTCTTCAACTGGAACCTAAATGTCACAGTTGTTTAGCTCCTAAACAAGTAAATGCAAAGAAATTATCAGCACGTTCTTATTTAAAGTAATGTGCTTTTAAGAAGTTACTTTAAAGAAGTTATATATATATATGTATATAACTATATATAGTTATATACATATATATATATATATATAGCTACTTTTAAGACGCAATTATTTTCTTAAAGTAGTTAAGCCTTAAATTGGGTTCCAATGCAAACGGCATCTGGATATATGGGAATGTTGGTACCTGATCCTGGCAGAAGGGAGCGTGGCCTCTTGGAGCCATATGAAGGATATTGTCCCTGCTTACCCTTTTAATGCAGTATCTTTTCCTTCTTGGTCATTGCACCCTGTAGCAGCCACTCCTCAAATCAATAACTAATAAATCTAGTCTGCTTTTTAGGTAAGTTCAGAGCCAGGTGGCCCCTTCCTGATTCAGACCACCATGATTTTGGCCATATCATCTGTCTAGGCAGCACACCTTGGTCTCTGCTCTGAGGTCACACTGCTCTTTTCTACAGAAGTCTTGTAATAGTCTTATAGATTCCAAACACAACTTCTTCCCCTACTCGACTGAGATTTCTAAACCCCTTTCAGGCCACATGGGAGCTTAGAAAGAAAGGAGAGGGAAGAGTACTCTCTCTACTCTTTTCTTGCCTAAACATACTATCACCACTCCTCAACTCTGGGGTTGCCCTCTCGCACACTGTGGAGAAGTGATTTCTCCCCACCACCCAAATGTGACACTAAGTCTAGCACATATTAGCTGCATGGGTTTACTCCAGCCTTCCATTTTTCCTTTGAAAGTTTTTTATATTCTCTTCCTGATTGATAGTAAGTTCCCTTACATCATCATATCTTCCTACCCCAGAAGCATTCATACAGACACACCTACACACAGACACACACACACACATATTCACATTCTTCATTAGGGCTAAAAATAGTAGAACATATACAAGGAGAAGACTCTGATCATCAAGAAGAAAAAGCATCTAGAGTTTTTCTAAAATTATCTCTATTCAGGGAGAAGTATTGTCTTGGTACTCCTACTCACATATGTGTAAGATGGTGTTCTACACATTGAGGAAGCTCTCAGGAAGATAAAGCTGTTCTCATCATCTGATTTATTTTATTGGTTCATTTCTTCCTATTAATAAATTCAAAACCCCACCAATGAACATCCCAATGAGTGCCAATACAAGGCCATTCAAAAAAATACTCTTTAAACATTAATTCAGCCTCTAATTTGAGGGAACTAATTAAAATTCTCTTGAATTCTCGTCTTTGTGTTCAAAAATGGATTTATGATATTTACTGTATTTACTGAGTATTACATTGTATTTTCACTTATTCACAATTACATTTTACTTTGAAGTCTTCTCCGTTCATCACAGGATAACATTAGTCACTCATATTTACTAAGGATCAAGACATATTACTTGGACATACTAAAAATGTTTTGTTTTTTGTATTATCAACTTTATGAACCAGCCCATATCTTGGGAGGTATATTTAAGGGTTTATATTTAAATGATGAAATCTATTGCTGATTTGCTGGGTTTACTGTACACTGGGGTTACAGTACTACCCCACACATTATTTCAGCTTAGAAGGAAATCGGTGGTAATAAAAAATCAGATTTCAAGAGGCTTCTAGTTAGCTGGTTTCGGGGTCAAAGAGAACGTCTGCAGTTGCTCCTCACGTGGTGTACCTCCACACTTCAACCATATTCGGCCCCTGGGATGGAGGTTGAGAGACGAAAGCATGCTGTGCTATAAATGCTCAAAGATACAGTCCACTTTGCAAGCAGCAGGCTCACTTCTCATTTCACCAGTTACATGACATCAAAGGTGGAAATTCAGTGATTTCTGTCAAATTGTGTGTCTTTTATAGATTGGCTCTTTGTGGGCCATGGCCAGCAGCCTTTAACCTGGGTCTCCCCAGATGACTTGATTATTTCTTGTCTTCTACTTACTATAGCTTTAGTCCAATTCCCCTCCCATACATACTCCAAAAACTTCCAGAGTGATTTTTCTAAAATAAAAATCTGTTCATGATTAGTCAGATTCTAGAGCTTTCAGGACAGAATAAAAGCTCTCACGTTAATGCACAAGGCTCTTCGTCCTCTATCTCTTCATGTTCAGTTACCTTGACTTAGGTCATCTTTCCATTTGTCAGTATCTTTTTTATTCAAGGTCCACAGAGTAGCAGGATCTACTGATCATCCAGATTTACTGAACTAAAATCTACATTTTAGCAAAAGCCTTCAGTAATTCTTTTTTTTTATATAGTAAGGTATCATTAATACATACTCTTATGAAGGTTTCAAATGAAAAACAATGTGATTACTACATTCACCCATATTATAGAGTCCCCCCTGCATACCCCATTGCATTTTAGTCAAGACCTAATACCCATTCTTCTTAAAGTTTTCCAAAAAGTAGAAGAGGAGGGAATACTTCCAAACTCATTCTACAAGGCCAGCATCACTCTAATACCAAAACCAGGCAAAGACATCACAAAAAAAGAAAACTACAGACCAATATCCCTGATGAACATAGATGCAAAAATACTCAACAAAATACAAGCAAACCAAATTCAAAAATACATCAAAAAGATCATCCATCATCATCAAGTAGGATTTATTCCAGGGATGCGAGGATGCGTGGATTAGAAAAGTCCATCAACATCATCCACGTCAACAAAAAGGACAAAAACCACATGATCATCTCCATAGATGCTGAAAAAGCATTTGACAAAATTCAACACCCATTCATGATAAAAATTCTCAAGAAAATGGGTATAGAGGGCAAGTACCTCAACATAATAAAGGCTATATATGACAAACCCACAGTCAACATCACACTGAACAGTGAGAAGCTGAAAGCTTTTCCTTCAAGATCGGGAACAAGGATGCCCACTCTCCCCACTTTTATTCAACATAGTTTTGGACGTCCTAGCCATAGCAATCAGGCAACAAAAAGAAATAAAAGGACTTCAGTAATTCTTAGACATATTAAAGTTTAAAAAGCACTGGTCTATGTGACATTAAATGCTCAGTCAAAAAATAAAGTGATTTGCAAAAAGACTTTTAACATTTATGAGCAAATCCTTATATATCTTAGTTTTCATTCATTTTTAGTTGGATTTTGGCCAGAGGGATGATCAAAATAGTTTTGAAAGAAATTGCCACAGGAAACTAGCCATTTAACTTACCATGTGTGCTTTATTTTCTGGTGAAACAAATACTTTGGTTACTGAAAACAATGTACCAAGCAAGTCTTTATTTGTTGTCTTATTATAGGTTTTTCCTCATTGTGGATAAATTGGCATTAGAACCTCCTACAGAAAGCAACAGTGAATCTATCTCATCCCTTTTGAGGGTCTCAGGATCAGACCCCTCTGGTGGATTGAGATGGTGCAAACTGTACTTTATGAGCAGGACCATTGAGAGACCACAATGTCCCACTCTAATCAACACTGTAATTTTTAGCTATCATATCAAGGCCTACATATTGGCACCCTGTTTACTTTCTCTCCTTTGTCCATATTATTGTTAGAGGCTGCCTCCATCTGAAAATCTCTCTTCCTGTCCCAATAAATTCTGACTTATACCTGAACTAAACTGATGCTTTTCCCTGGACTTTGAATGTTGAATAAGTGACCTGAGGGCAAAGGAACATCTGAGGTCACTCACTACAGCAGCAAAATCCATAGTGGAGATGGCACTCTACTGCACATTTTCTGCCCAGAGGACTGACTATACTCTCCCTCCTCACTGCTTCTTTGCCCAGCCTCTGGCCAATTTCCTTCCAATGAATTCTCTCTTAAGTTAGCCAAAAATCAGTTCGGGGTTTGCAACCAAAAATTTAATAATTAACTCACCATGAAGAAAGTAGTCGCCAGGACTAGATACCTCAACTAAGAATTGAATCTACATGGTCATGGATCAGAGGTTATTGCTAGCCTCATGTGTGGCTGACCCTTTAACTGTGAGCAACCCTGACATGAAGGAACTGCTCTCTAATAACAAAGCATGGGAGTCTTGGGAATCACACAGGGGTAACTTGACTAAGCATTTTTTAAAATTCATTGCACATTTATTATGCATTAAGAAGCTTAATTTAAAAGTCAACAGTAAAATAAAATCTTTTATCTCAAGTCATAGTAGAACAGGTTTCAAGATACACTTTCTTTTAAATATGTTCAGTCAGTACACAGTCCTTTGTAAAGTTATACAATATATACACATTATATATTGCATATAAAATAATATTGTATTGGCAATATACCATATATAGCCAATATCTTTGTTACATTTATAAATACAAGATTTATACAGTTCCCCACCAAAAAGTAAATAAAACCCCTTAGAAATATCTACAAACATATTTTCAGTGCTCTGTTAAAGGTGGGCCTGATATAATAGTCCATTTATCAAGGTAGCAAAATACAAATAAATCTAAAAGGTTTTTCTTTGTTCCATAAACTGTCTCAAAAAACTAGCAAGATATTTATCATGAAACTGACTTTGACTAAACCATCGTATTTTGGAAAGGAGTTTGATATGTGTATTCCCAAAATATTTGTCAAAGAAATCTGCCAGAATCTGCACTTCTGCCTACAGGCTGCAGACCCAGGGCTCTTGGCCACAGCGGATGGCACTGCTGTGCGAGGCATTCTTTTCTAACTCTGTGTTTATTTCTTTCTAAGCCTCAGAAAATAAAACAAGACAGTCAACCACATGGCACTGGGTAGCACGCAGACACATTCCCCACAGCATAAGCCCGCAGCACAGCAACAAAAATGGTCCAGCAGAGCCCAGCTAGCTCTTCACAGTTCTAGAGATTTATTTCCTTGGGAACCTGATTTCACTCATCAAAGTGAACCCTATTGTTCTTAAATCAAGAAGTGATGGGAAAAGGCTCTGAGGGGTTACTAATGTTCCTCTGTTATGAGTAAGACTGCATTATTCCTAAACTTGAAAAAATTGAATAATTCCTGCTAGAACTATTTGACTTCTGCCATCTTTCCAAAAAAAAAAGAAACTTGAGTAAGGCTATGTTTTTTCATTATTATCTTAATACTTTCCTTTTCTAGTTTTTTGTGTTTGTGATAGTTTTTGGCATTTATGTTACTGGAATTAAAGCAAATCTGTATAGTTAGTTGGGATAAATTTGTTTTTGTTTCTTTTTGCTTGAAACATAGATAATAATAACCTAGAAATTAAAAAGAAACAAATTGGTAAGTTCAATAAGAATAAAGATCAAATGTATATGCCTAACAAGTTACAAGTCACACTATTTATAAAATCATTAAGGCATATGTTATAAATATATCTAATTAAATCCAGCACTTAAAGTAGCTAGAAAGAATATTAATTTTTACTTGCACTTTTGTTAATATCTTTATTCTATGAACTTGTATTACTAAAATCAACACTAAAAGAATGAGAGTAGATGTTCATATATTTTTTTCTACTGCTACATATTTGACTTTTGAATCTCAAAAACTAAGTGAAATTACATTCCTTTGGATTCTTTTCTTTCAATTTGTAACTATGTATTAACAGTACTGAAAGTTACATCTATGTAAGTTCTAAAAATTCATTTTTAAAATAAGTTCTAAATATAAAATATTGCAGGAAATCCTTACACACTGAGAAATCAGTTCAACACATTAGAAGCACTTGGCACAGTGTATTCTTGTAACAAAGCCTGAAAAAAGTAGATTTTAATAGACATTTAATATATAAAAAAATATTTGTATTAATTACACTATTGTTTATCACCAAAGTGGGATATAGATAGAGATTTTATTTTCTAAATGTATTTTAAATGTTTTGTCCTCTTTTTATATAATTTATTTGCCTTTTAAATGCATTTGAAGCCAACAAATAATTGTGCTTTTGATACTGGCTTTCAGTACATTTGTATCATGATCTCTACTGCTTAATTATTTTGATTTACCTTATGTTTAGTTTAAGAAAATCTAATATCCTTTAGTAAATCCTTTCAATTAATTAAATCATAATAGCAGACATTCAAGAACTAAGAATATATGTATGATGAACATATCCTCACCAAAATATCTGAAGATGAATGGAATTGATTTGACTGTTTATTAATATAAACCTCATTAAAAAGACATCTGGAGTTTACTTTTGTGGGGGAAGTCTGAGAAAAGCTAATTTGTATTATTTTTATAGTTTTATAAACTTTTTTCTCCTGATCAAATTCCTTTCTGCTTGATTAGGGGTTCTCAAACTTTCTTGGGTCAATGGTACCCTTAAATAATTTACTATTACTTAATAACCACCCTCAAATGATTTAATAACCACAAGCACATAACAAAAGAATGGCTGTTGATCACATCGTGCCTTCTCAAACCTTGGAATTAGATTGGACATCTCCATACTCATTTCTTGTTCCACACTGATTTTTTACCAGGTATGTGCTTTTCATCAAAGCATCCCCCAAAAAAATCCAGTTTCACATGGATATGACATAAAAAGCACA
Organism: Manis pentadactyla; assembly: GCF_030020395.1. Classification (NCBI taxonomy): domain Eukaryota; kingdom Metazoa; phylum Chordata; class Mammalia; order Pholidota; family Manidae; genus Manis; species Manis pentadactyla. The sequence goes on from NC_080030.1 coordinate 41,155,043, forward strand.
ATCTAAAAGTAGAATCTAACATTAAAATTATAAACTCTCTTTACCTATTAATTCACACATCTGAAAGCTGTCCAGTATCCCTGTGTTTTCTCTCAAAAATTTAATCCTTTTTGTGCCCCTTTGAGATTATGTTGATGCCCCAAGGTGTCTCAGAACAAAGTTTGGAAATTATTCCTGGAATCAATGGGTTCTTTCTCTAATCTTGAGGTTCTACCATATTATGATACTAAATGGAAGCATTGGTCTCTTGTAATTAAATAGTTTTGCTTATGAGGAGCCATTTTTTATCTGTAAATTACAGGGTAGATGTATCCTCTAAACATGTCTAGATTCATTCTTGGCTTGCAGACAGCAGCCTTGTCACTGTGTCTCCACATGTCCTTTCCTCCATGCAGGCCTGCTCCTGATGTCTCCTCTTCTTATAAGGACAGCAGTCCTCCTGCATCGGGGCTCCACCATTATAACCTCATTTAACCTTAATTACCTCCTTAAAGGCCCTGTCCAAGCAGCCACCTGAGAGGTTAGGGCTTCAGAGGAAGAATTTTGAAAGGACACAGTTCAGTCCATACCAGCATGCATATGCAAACCCTATGAGTTTATTCATTTAAAAAGAAATAAATGTTCACCTCATTCATTTTCCTCTTTTTAAATTTATATATGCCTCTTAGCCCCTTTTTCATCGGCTGTTTCATCAGCTCATCTTTTATTTCTTACTTCACATAATTTATGTTTCCCTGAACTTAGTTGATAGGGGAAGAAAAGGCAACTTTTAAATTGTACTACTTTTTTAAATTTAAAAAATTAAATTTTTTCTAAGGAACACCCTTGCTCTGCCATGATCTTTACTTTGATTTCACAGAAACTCTCCATCAGCCCCTCTCGGTTGGTTTTACTGATGCACTTTTCCAGTCTATTGATTAATCTTCAGTAAGGGGAAAGCTCCTAAGTGAGTCATTTCTAGTGTTTATTTATAAACAAAATAAAAGTTCCATGAATTATTCCTGGTTCCTTTCACTGTACAGCTGGTGGTTTTCAGAGCCCTCCTCTCTGCTTAGACTGCAGGCCTAGTCAATGTGCACTATAATGTGACTGTAATGAAAATTCCAGCACATTACAATCTTTTATTGAGTGCAAAACTTCAGGAACTGGTGGTTTTAATATTTGGCCATCTTATTATAATCATGGAGTCTATTACCAAAGTCAGAAATAATTCAGTTATTTCTTTCCAAAACCATATGTAAGGGGAAGAAAAAAAACAGAATGCACCTCCTCCACAAATTTTCCTGGACTATCCCTTTTTTATCCACTGATTTCATCTCCGATATACAATTCTTTATTCTATCACTTGTGCTGACATCAACATTGTATCAGTTGAAACTGAGGTTCCAGAATTTCTTCATCAAATAGGTGTTACAGGAGAGAATGGGTAATAAATACCTATAGTGGTGTAATCTATAGCCTTGACTCTAGCTTTTTTGTAGGAGAAATGGCTTATCTTGTCTGGTATATAGAAACATAGTGTCTGTACTTAAGATTAAGCAATGGTCATATATGGTTAGATACTAAGGAATCTCCTAGTGCTTTCAAATCCACAGACTTCAAGATTGATCAAATAAATATACTCTCAATCTAACATGAGAAAGACAAATATTCAGGGTATTCAGGATAGAAATTATTAACTTGGGTGTATGCCCAGCTTTCTCCTCCCCTGCCCTCAAAGACAAATTCTCTACCTTATCCCATTTTGGTCTCTCTTCTAACCACCTGTTCTGTGGAGGAGCCTTTCTTATTAGACAAAGTATTTGGCTTTTGTGAGAGAGAACTGGAGGAAAGTAAGAGTGAGAAAACTATGGGATGTGCAAAAGTGACAGCTGCAGACAAAATGTGGGAGTGGAGTACGCGGGGCACAAGAGCAGCTTGGGTGTGAGTAAGGTAAATGGGAAAGGAAACAAAGGGGATGTCCATTGCCAGGGACTGAGTGTTCCCTTTGCGAATTACTTTAGAATCATTCTTGTTTTCCAGGGCATTCTTCCCTCAACAGTGGAGTTGAGTCACCCAGGTCCCTGTTTTAAAGTGTTATCTGTGATGGTGGTGATGGAAGTAAAATTGAGATTCGAAAGCCAAGGTGTTGTATCCAGCTGGGCTTCAGATTTCAGTCATCACCTTCCGTCTGAGCCACATGTGCTTTTTTACTGAGTCTCCTACGTTCTGAAGAGAGGAGCAGAAGGAAAATCTGGAGCATGAGCAGGGGTGGTTTTTGGACCACTGCCAGAAAGTAAAAGGGTTCTCGTGGAGACCACACTGAGAGTGGAATTTCAATTTGGGGGAATGCATGGTTTAGTACTGGATGTTCCAGGCAGGAAACCAGATTTGTGCAACGTTGTGCCAGTTGACTAAATTGAGAAAATGTTTTTAACTTCCTAGTGAATACTGGCCAGGGCCTGGACTCTTAAGTGGACACCGAATTTCTTATAAAATGCCAAATCTTCTGGGGCTGGAACTACCATTCAGCTTGGCTCTACACCATACAGCCTTATGGACACGGCCTAGACTGGGGCCTCCCACTCTGGATCCCCTGAAGCAATCTACTTGCAACCAGAAAATTGAAACATTCTTGGGAAATAATTGGTAAAGTATAGAAGGAAAAGGACTTTGACACCAAGTTAAATCCTCTCAGAGAGACAGCAAATTGATGAAATATCTCACAATCAGATTAAAGTTTACAAATCTTTGCACTAAAAAAAGGTTCTTTCTGGATTCTCGATTCAAAACCATAGGGTTGACTATTTCTGTTCAGGTCTGCACTAGAGAATATGAACAACCACTGCAGTGGGGATGCTAAACTCAGTGACCCAGGGAACAAGCAGGATGCTGGCTTTGTGTTCCACACATGCAGTGTGATGGGGCCCCTTATTAGGGTGAGGTTTGATTACACATACTAAAAAAAATTTTTTTAAGAATATAACATTGGCTTACACAAGATGCAAATGTATTTCTCATGTAAGAAAGTCTAAAATTTGGCAATGTGGTACTGTTGTTGATTGTCTTACAGTAATGCAGGACTGATTCCCCTCGGGCTTCGAGTTGTTCAGGCAGCAGAGTGAAGAAAGAGTAGCAGCATTATGTCAGGAAGCACCCATTTACTAGTCTCTCACTTACCTGGAACTTAGTTAAAGGCTATGCCTCAGTGCAAGAAAGAAAAAAAGAAAAAAAAGTCATTATTTGCTGGTACATCTTCACTCCATTATTGGAGTTGTGTTAGCCAAGAAGAAGTTAAGAAAGAATATTAGGTTAAAAAAAAAATGAGTTGTTTCCAACACCTAAAGGGCAAGCAACAAAACCAACAATAAACTAGTGGGACTATATCAAGCTGAAAAGCTTCTGCATAGCAATAGAAACAATCAACAAAGTGAAAAAACAACCTATATATATGGAATGGGAAAAAATATTTGCAAACCATATATATATATATGTGATAAAGAGTTAATATCCAAAATATAAAAAGTACTCATACAGCTCAGCAGTAAAAAATCAAATAGCTCAATTAAAAGATGGGCAAAGGATTTGAATAGACATATCTCCAAAAAAGATATGTGAAAGGCCAAGAGGTACATGAAAAGATGCTCAATATCACTAGGCAATAGGGAAACACAAATTAAAACCACAATGAGATATCACCCTAGTGCCTGTTAGAATGACCACCACCAAAAAGACAAGAGATGACAGATGCCAGCATGGCTGTGGGGAGAAACGAGCCCTTGGGCACTGTTGGCAAGATTATAAATTGGTACAGCTGCTGTGGAATTCGCAAAAAATTAAAAATGGAACTGCCATATGATCCAACAATTCCACCTCTGGGAGTGTATCTGAATGAACACAGACACTAACTTGAAAAGATCTGTATCCTCATGTTCATTGCAGCATAATTGCAATAGCAAAGGCATGGAAACAACCCAAGTGTCCATTGATGGATGAATGGATAAAGAAGTTAGATATATATATATATATATGAATGGAGAAAGAATGGATACACATACACACACACACACACACACACACACACACACACACACACACACGGATATTATTCAGCCGTAAAACAAAATGAGGAATTCCTCCTGTTTGTAACAGCGTGGGTAGACGTTGAAGGCATGCTAAGTAAAATAAGTCAGAAAAAGATAAATACTGTATGATCTCACTTCTATGTGGAATCTGAAAGAAAAAGTCATATAAAAAGAGATCAGACATATGTGGTTACAACATGTAAAGGGTGAGAGGAGGAGGAGTTGGAGGAAGGTGGTCAAAGGTACAAACTTCGAGTTGTAAGATAAGTATGTATTTGGGATGTAATATACAACATGATGATTACAGCTAACACTGCTGAATGATATACAGGAAAACTGTTAAAAGGGTAAATTCTTAAGAGTTCTCATCACAAGGAGAAATTCTTTGCCTTTCTTTCTATGTATCTATGACAAGATGGATGTTAGGTGAACATATTGTGGTAACAATTTTACAATATATGTAAATCAAACCATCATGCCGTATATGCTAAACTTATACATTGATGTATGTCAACTATTTCTCAATGAAACTGGAAAGAAGAGATAGTTTGCAACAAAGACAAGCAGTTTCCCTGCTTTCAAAAAGTGCAGAAATATGACCAACCCATGGAAAACTGTCTTCCCCTAAAAAGGCATTGTGTATATTCACTTTTAGTAACTATTGTCAAATTACTTTCCAAAAAAAGCTGGAGACATTTACATCCCATGATATTCGCAGAAACTAGGTTCCCGCACATATCACTATGCCGTGATGTTTTAGTTATCCCTTCAATTTTGGTTGAAAGGTTGAAAATTGTGTTTTATCATTACTTTATTTTTTTCACTGCATTTGAATCATGTGCATTTTCATGAGGGTTTTTTTGGATATTTGCGTTTTTTCTTTTGTGACTTGTCTATATAATTTATTCACTTTTTACTTCAGGGTTGTTTGTCCTTTATTTATAAATTCCTCGGAGGTGTTTATGCTAGGGATAATAAACTTTTTTCTGTGTTACAAATATTTTTTTCTAAGTTATCTTTGTTTTTAACTTTGCTTTGCTGATGCTTGCCATATTAATTTTTAAATTTTTGATGGTCAAATCTTTTCTCCCTGATTTTCTTTCCTCTTCCAACAAAACTGTATACAAATAGTCTTGAATTTTTTTTTCTAAAATTTTCATCATTTGTTTTATATATTTAAACTTTAAACCTAACTAGGGTTTATTTTTGTATGTGGTATAAAATTGGAGCCCATCTTTGATTTTCTTTAAGAATAGCCAGTTAGGTTAACATCATTGATTTAGTAAGCCATCCTTTGGCAATTGAGTTGCAATACCAACTTTCCGTATTTTAATTTCTCACATACATATTATATTTACCGTGGGTATATTCCATGCCATTGATCTACTCATTAATTTGTGTGTGAATATCATATTGCTCTGACTACAGTAAAATACATCGGAAGACAAGCCCTCCCATCTAGCGGCTTGTGGTAAATAATTAGTAACCAACCACTTTCAAAGCCCTAACTTGTAACACTTGTCTACTTCCGTGATATAAATACTCCTTCCATATCTGATTTAAAGCTATCAATCCAGTGTTACTCTTCTCAGAATCACAGTTTTTTTAAGATCCTAATTATCTATCCTTGCAAATTTGGAATAATTTTCTGTAAAACTGTCTTTGCCTTGCGTTTCTTTGTCTTGTTGTCAGACCATATGAGTATGTGTTTGGGTGAATGTAAATATTTTAACTGATAATTTAGTTTCTTTATTGATATAAGACAATTCAGTTTTCCATTTCTTCCTGCTTTGATTTTGGTGGTAATTTTTTCCAGAAATATCTCCACTTACCCTAAGTTTAGTATCTGCTCACAGATACTAAGTTTAGGGTAAATTACAGATATCAACCATTACAGCCATTATGATCTTCTAGTTTACCCTTTCAATATGCACTGATTCTAAAGTATGGCTCCTTTATCATTCTTTAAAAAAAAATTATTTCTGACTTCTGTCTTGTTATGCCAATCATTATTGCCAAAAGTTTGTGAAATTTATTTTTCTTTGAATGATTTGTTTGCCTTTTTTGATTCTCTCAATTACAACCTATCATCATTATGTCTTTTGTGTATCTTCTGTCCTTAAGAAACTTTTTTTGAAAGTAAACACTTAAGACTATTTCCCTGTAAGTACTGCTTTAGCTTCATATGTAAGCTTTGATACATACTACTTTTTCTTTCAAAATATTTTTTTAAATCTGAAATTATTTTTTGGTCCATGGCCTGGTTTTATTTTTTCAACTTTCAAACACACAGCAGTTAAAGTAACTTTTTGTTAATAATTTCCAATTGAATTGCAGACCTCTCTAGGAATGTGTCTGCCCTACATAGCTCCCTGATGCGAGCAGCACGTATTTCAGCTCCTCTCTTGTGACTTGCCCCAGGCTCAAGACCCTGACCATCCACCCCACATCATCTCGGTGCTAGGGATCCTCTTGTCTTTGCAGGCTGCCTCTTTTGAGGGGTCTCTCAAGATCAATACCTTCCATGCCAAAATCATCTTGGCAAAAGCGGCCTGCTGTAGCAGAGTGAGGACGAAGGTAAGCAATAGGGGAGCCTGACACGTTGCATGGCACAGATGTATGAGTGCTAAACATGCTCATGCAATGGGTGAAGGAAGTTTTAAATGGCATAGGATTGGAACTGTGATATTATAAGAACTACATAATTGTTAACCTAGGCAAAAATCATGTTAAAATAACAGTATAAACCATGAGACTGACCGCCCAATATTTTATCCATGGGTTAGAAAAGAAATAATTCATGAAGCATGTTGGAAAAGAAGAACAAGCTGATATCTATTTTAACTCTAGAAAACCCAGGAACACATAAACATAATAAGATAAAAAATGAGACTTTTATTGTTATTAGAATTTTGACTAAAACCTCAAAGCAGAGGACAATAGATACGAACTCTATATTCTAAAGAGAACAGCCAAGAAGCTGCCTGACCTCTCTTCAGTGACTGTCTAGAGATTGAAACTGTCCAGCCCATGTCAGCAGAAGATTAGGGTTTCTTTATAATGACTCTGTGGTGAAAGCAGGTTATTGGCCTCTGTGTGAAGAGGAGAAATGGTGCCCCCTCCTCCCTATATATTCCAAAAGAGCGACACTGACGAGATCTGCTCACAGATATTGAAGTTTTCTGCAAGAAAGAGAGATTGGCATCTTGCCACTGGCTTGATGGTTGCTGAACTGCTGACAAGTTCAGTCCTATATTACACAAGTGCACCGAAGTCAAGTTGGTAAAAGAGCTCTGAAGAGAGATTGTCTTGCATACTCTGGATGTGAGTCACTGATATTAACCAGGAAAGAAAGGGAAACTCAGAAGCATCAAGTGATGGAAAAGTAGAAGTAAAGATCACAAACGGAAGAACAATCCAACTCCCCAGACTTCCCCCAGTGCAGGCTCACTAATGATGGGCGAGACCCCAGCTGGAGAGGGGGAGACGTTTTTCACTGGGTATAAGATTGAACTTTTAAGTTGAAATTTAATTGAAATCCTAATTCCTGAAAGTGGATGGATCTGCCTGAGATATTAAAGGATGGGAAAGGAAGATGTGGTAGAAAGCACTTGTGTGATGGCCAAAAGAAAAACACATTTCTTATTTTGCATCTCTTTGAGTTTAGTCCACTTAGTAAAACTACAAAACCAAAGACACTTAGATAGATGATAGATATACAATTTAAAATAATTAAAGGGTAAATAATCATGCTAAGTATTTTTTCCTATTTTGATAAATTTTACATTTATCTCTGGTTTTCCTATTTTGATATATTAATATGAGATTTACTAATAGATTTCTTATGCCGCACTCTTACCAGTTCTAAAATGGATGTATTCATGTTTTAATATCCTTCCAATAGGTTGATGCATTATTTTGCAAATAGATAGGGCTTTTATACTGGTATTTACAATTAAGCTGGATTATGATTTTCTTCTGTGTTAACCTTTTTGTTAGTTTTTGGCATCAGTGTTGCCTAGTTGTATGGAAAGACTTTGAAATGTTCATTATTTTCCCATTTCCAGAATAATTTTAAAAACATTGTAATCATCAACTTTATTGCTCTTTTGTAAAAACAATTTATCTATAATAAGCAGTTTCTTGATACTCTTCTGTAGCTAATCTGGTCATTTGTATTGCAAACTTGCCATGGTAGATCAGCAGATTCACACAGTTTAACATAGTTCTTATGGAATTGATAAATCAAACAGTGAAGTTTTAAAAGATAAAGATGTGAACGTCACAATTATCACTGTTTTGAAGTTTATGACAAAAAGCCTACAAATTCCTAGCCTATGACAGCAGTGATGGGTGAAGACACCTGCCCATTTACCTTTCCCTTTCCTCTGCATCAACATCCCCATAAAAAAAAACGGTAAAGGGTGGTGTCTGCCTCTTGGCTGAAAGCAGGGAATATCAGACAAATGATTCCACCAGGGGACTTAGGAGCTTGTGACAATATCCCATGCAAGAGGGATTTGAGAGAGTGCCCACCCTTAAATACACCTCCACACAAGTTCTAAGATGGTACCCTTTCACTCCAACACCCCAGTTTTCCGAGGGCAAACAACAGGGCACATAACAGCTGAGGCTGAGGAGGTGAAAACGGACCTGGAATGAGGAAATGGAAAACCCCCATTGCAGACACATGGTCTTGCCTTCCGCCTGCGACTGGCAACCTCAGACCACTTCCTTAGATTTGGGCTCTGTGACCACCCACGCCCTCTTATGGCCACTTCTGCCTCCAAGCAGGACTGGGTGAGATCCCCTTTTAGGATAAGCTCCTGTTACCTCCCTTTCACAGGTTCACATCTGGCCCCCAGACACCCCTATCTTTGCACAGTGATCTACAGACAGGCATGTGACTCCAAATGCAGGCCTCTTTCTCCACTATCAAGCCGGGCAGCTCCAGCCACAGCCTCTCTCTCATTTTTATTTTTCTTCTAACAAGAGTCAGCCCAAGTCCTTCAGCAGGCTCATCTCCAGAAAGAATAAACATCCGAAGTAGTCAATAAAGCAAAAATGATTTAAAAAATAAGAGCATTCTTGCAACTTGGAGTATGTTCTTGGAACTACAGAAGAAAATAAGCAAGAATAGGAAAGAAAATTTGTAAAAAGAACAAAGGCAAGACCAACCGTAGCTCATATTAATATGTACTATAAAGCTACAGTAACTAAATTTCTGATCTATCACTGGTATCAAGAGAAGGTTTGGCCAATGGCTCCCAGCCCCATGGAGTATGAGCCCACAGGAAGAGGCAGGGAGCCTTCCCAGATGCAGGGAGATAGGCTGGGGCTGCATGCAGGTAGATTTTATCACAGAACATACTCCAGCAGCAGGAATCTGCCACCCTGCAGCTCCCCATTGTTATGGGGCCATCTGCAAAGGTACTGGAAGCACCTGAAGATCTGGGGGGAAGTTGAAACCATATTGACCCTTCTCACTAGGAGGAAAAAAGCCGTGGGTACCAGCTGGGGTGTTATGGGGCAATGTGGAGAGAACTACCAGCGACAAGAAATGGGCAGAAGAGAAAGGTCATAAAAAAAAGACCCAAATGGGTATGGGAAATCCAGATAATGGCAAAGACAGAGTCTCAAAGGATGGAGGAAAGACGGCTTACTCAAAAAATCAGTATTGAGACAATATAGACAACAACCTGGAAATGAATTCCCAACATGTCAAAGATGTAGATATTTTTTAAATGATAAAAGTATGTCAAAATAATTTATATATATATACACACATAGGTGCGTGTGTGTGTGTATATATATATATATATATATATATATATATATGTACATGCATGTGTTACATTTTTCAAATATAAATGGAAGTATACCATGTACACCACTCTATACTCTAAAACATGACATGAAAATAAAAACAGCATTTACTTATACTGTCCAGTAAAAAAGAATAAGAAATTCTTAAGGAAGTAAAAGGCCTAGTCAAGCTAAGTTAGTTTTAAGGAAGTATATGTTATAAGCTGTACTGTTGCCTCCAAACTTCTATGTTAGAGTCCTACACCCCCATACTTCAGAAAGTGATTATATTTGGAAACAGGGTCCTTAAAGAGTTAATTAAGTTAAAATGAAGTCATTTGTTTGGGCCTTGGTCCAGTATGACAGATGCCCTTAGAAGAGGAGCTTAGGACACAGAAATGCACAGAGAGAAAGACAGGGGAGGAACCAGGGAGAAGACGGCCACCTGCAAGCCAAGGAGAGACGCTTTGCTCTCAGACTTTGAGCCTCCAGAATTGTGAGAAAATAATTTTATGTCATTTAAATCACCAAGTCACTTAAGTCTGTGGTACTTTGTTGTGCCAACCCTAGCAAACTAATATACATATATGCATATATGCGTGTGCATGTTTACATATATGCAAATATGTACATATGCAGTAATGCAAAGTTGAAAGCTGGATTTAATTGCGTTTTTTGGCTTTTCCCTATAGTAAAAATTGCAAATGAGCATTTTCTTTACTGTAAGATTTGTGTTGATTTATTTAGTCACAGAGTTTTCTACTTTTTAATAAAACTCAAGAGTATTGTCATTGTTTTTTTTCCTTACACAAATGCTGAGTTTTAATGGTCAATTAACCTTAATTATCTGGACCAAAACAAAGAATAATTAGGACAGCCTTTCCAGGTCTTCCACCAAGTTAGTTGGTGATCCGTAGATTGTATTTCCTATGGAAAATACTTTTATTAATTACCCTCAGAATTCTTAAATGAAGCAGCAATTAATATTCATCTTCACTTCTTTTATTAACCCCAAAGTGGGAACCAACAGCTAATTTTCAAAGTTTAGGTGCTCTGCTGTCTGAGGAAGGCACTCTAAATCTCAGGATTGTTAATAGGAAATCATAGAGAATTCCAACACAAAAAGGATGGTGGGTGGGGGAAACTGAGAGTGACTCGCTCAATATTAAAAAAAAGTGAATATGAGTTAATTTAAAAACATTTTAGGTTTGTTTTTATCCCCCCACCCCTGTCCCCCTGCTCCCTACCACCGACTCATATTAACAATTAAAAATAAGTAACCCATGGTGTCAACTTTATAATATACAGTGAAAATGAATCCAGCAAGAATATACCGGGGTAAATCAGTGAGCTCGGATTAGGAATCTTAGCTCTTTGGAGTATTTCACAGGAAAACAAATGTAAACAGAAAAAAGGCAGGAGCCACAGACTCTTTGCTGCCCACCTCTCCTTGTGGAGCACTCACTATTTCAGGCTCGGCACGTTTACAGAAGGAGCTGCACTCATTGCTAAACCCCAGATTCCTGCCTTTATTTTCCTCCCTCTGAATCTGCAAAATATTTAAACTTTTCCCAAATAGTGTTGGACATGATAATTTAACGGATGTCAATTTTAAAAGAATAAACGTTCCTTCTGCTCCAGCTTAGAGTTCCATTCTCTCACCCAGCAGCAGCAGGAAAAAGTGTTGCTGTGTTTTGTTTTGTGTTTTGTTTTTTTAGTGTTTAAACTTGTGTGATGCCAATGTTGATGTTGAACTTAAATGATTAGGTCGGCATAATCCCTTCCCTCTAGAAGTTTATAATCTATGCTAGACCGTCCAGTTCCATGTATAAAAAACAACAAAATAAGAACATGGTACCAGGACAACAATAACATATCAATATCACAGACACACTTATTGTCTGGATTTCCAACAAATTTGGGCATATCTTGCAATGGGACTGAGATTTCAGAGGCTTTTAAAATGATGGAATACAGCCATGTTTTTCTGGTGCTTGTAATTTCCCAAATGTTCTAGCACCTAGCTGTGTCCTACACTGGAGACAAGAGCATGACTTAGACTCTTCACTTAGCCTGGGTCACAACCTTGTCAGGTTATGTTCTCTGCAGGTAACAGAGACAAGGGCAAACTTCAGAAACTGAAAATCCAAGTTTAATCATCAGAATTTATTAGTTATATACGAGTAGGCAAGTATTGATTAAGTAAATAGTAACAGCATGACTATTATATTGTTAAAACTGCTTTTCCACCATTAATCTATTACCTAACTATCAAAAGTCAAGAATGCACACAGCACTATACTAGATCCCTTTCCAATTGCATTTGAGTCCTATTTCATGCTTTAAATATGTTTTTAATACCAGAAGATACTTTTGGCTACCTTACCTTCAATAGATGAAAAGTGGCAATGTGGTAGAAATAATACATAATAAGAAAGAGTAAAATGCCACTGTGGTCCACCTATAGCTTGTCCAATAGAGTAGCCTCTAGCTACACATGACTATTAAATTTAAATTAATTAATATTAAAATCTAAATGGCAGTTCTTCTGTCACACACAGTCGCATTTCAGGTGCTTACTAACAACTGATGACTAGTAGCTATCTCATTGGGCAGTGCCATAAGCAAACATTTCCACCACTGCAGAAAGGTAGAGTGGATGCTGCTGGTCTAGAGATATTTTAAGACTTCTGCTGAAATGTTATTGGCTGGCTTTCTCCTCCAGAGCATCTTGAATTTCCACTCAGTAAAAGACAGAGGAATTCTAGTTTTTTGTCTAGTATTATATGTGCACAAGAAGAGTTTTAAACTCCTTGCAATCCTTAATTTCTGTAATTACCTCATGTTTCGTAAAAATTATTAAAACGGAACAAAACTAATTTATTGACAGAAAGAAAAAGATGGAAAGGAGGCTGAAACTTAGCCAGCATCATTGGAGGCAATAGGGAAGGAGGTAAGCTACCAGATTCAGGTTTGTCTTTCTGCTATAGAAGCAGGGAGGAAGATGAGAAAGCAAAACAGAGGAAAAGGTTCTTCTGATAGAACTCCATGGGACAAAGCCCAAGATAAGACCTCATTTCTTTAGAACTGAGAAATTCTAGTGAGCTACAGCCACACTTTCAGATGGTCTCCTGTTCATTCAGAGGCACTTGTGAGTGTTCAGCCATACATTCATTTTGACTTGTAGTAAAGGACATAACAGAAGGAAAAGAAGGAGAAGGAGCAGCATGTCCATTTGACATCACTGGCTGAGGAAAATGAATTAACATTATTGCTTAACATCATCCACAGAAAAGAAAAGCTCCAGTTTTAAACAGTCACTTTAAACAACTTTGCCACCGTCATTAGAGTGCCTTTGGAGAGAAAGAGAGGAGCAATAACCTTCTTTTTTAAAGCATCAGCTTTACCAATTATCTTAAATAATTTGTTTTTATGTTATCTAACATCATCATAATTTCTCTTTCCACTAACACTGGAACTTTGGCTTTTCTTCACCCAGCAATTAAAGTCCTTCAGTGAAGCCAAATTATAAGTAAAGCAGCTGTTTAGAGCTGAGATAGAGACAGGAGATTGCGAAGTGGTTTCCTTAGCAATGGGAATGAGTCGAATGCTTTCAGAAGCTAATTTCTTGGCTTTTCCTATCTCTTCTCCCTGCCTCTTTTGCCATCCCTTACAGCCTCATTCATAAATCTGTTTTTCCTCTGGCCTTATATACATTTTAGCTAGTTACCTTAGGGCATATTTTAAATTTCTTTACTCATTTTTTTCATACATACCATCTTTAAAATCATGAGTGTTGTAGTTACCAGTATTTAGCAATGGCCTCTTATCATCTGTAGTGTGCTGAAGCCGTGGAACCTGTAAGTGATGGTAACATATTTGGAAAAAGAGACTTTGCGGTTGCGATTAGGTTGAGATGCCAAGATGCAGAAGTCATCCTGGATTATTGGGTGGGTTCTAAATGCCATCACACATGTTCTTACCAAAAAGGCAGAGGGAGAACACACACACACATACAGGCTATGTGAAGATGGAAGGAGAGATTGGAGTGATGTCGCCAGAAGCTAAAGAAAGCCAGCAGCCACCAGAAGCTCAGAGAGAGAAGGAAAGGGCCTCCCGAGAGCCTCTGAAGGGAGACCGACCCTCCTGACACCTTGATTTCAGACTTCTGGCTTCTAAAACTGTGAATGAATACATTTCTGTTGTTTTAAACACCAAGTCTATGGTAATTTGTTATGATAGCCAAGGAAAACTAATACACCAAGGAAAAATAAAAGGTAAAAATATCCTTAGTTTTCAAACAAGCATAAAATATGCATTTTGTTATATGTTGGAAGTACAAAGATAAGAACATGAGCACACCATAACTAATTGGAATCTCTTTTTGATTCATAACTACAAATGACATTTTCAGAAAAATGGATAGCTAATTTTTAAAGCTAGAAGTCATCCTGCACCTCTGCTTTAAAAAAGCAATGATCGTCCCAATACTAACACTAAGACATTCCCTCTAGAAAAACTACTGGAACTAGTAACTACTCCCAAAGTGGGAATGGAAGAGTACTGCCCGTCCTCATCACCTCTGTAAAATCCCTTCTTTGTCTAAGATGGAGGGAGGCTGCTTCTCCCCTCATCTCTGCTTTGCAGACAAGCAACCTTGTGTAGGGCAAGCAGATAGGAAAGACAGCCCTGGTCCTGCACTCGCTGTTCTGAGGCAGCTGGCTGGGCTGTGACAGAAAGAGTGGCCGTGCAGGAGGCTCTCGGCGGCAGACTGGTAATAGGCAAGGACAACACGCATCGTCTCTCAAGGTTTGCAGGTTGTCAAGTATTTACTAAGCTTGTGGGATTTGGGATAAATGAGGCAGCATGAAGGGAAAGAAAAGAAAATTTGGATTGCCTGGAAATGCATTTCGTGTCAATTCAATTTGGATATAGAACTTTCTGCAAAGGACAGCATGACAGAGTCCACTTGAGAAAAGTGCAAAACAGAGCTTCATCCCTCAGTGCAACCTTAAAGATTTTTTTCCTCAAGTGAGTGTCTTTAGTAGGTCCCCTGGAGCTGACTGGGGCATCAGATATATGTTTGAACCCATCAGCATAAAGACTGAGATAAAGTGGTAGATATTCTGTGTTACAGTGCAGAAGTCTGGCTATGCCTATATATCACTTGACTGCATTACTGTGAGAAGAGACATGAAAATCAAAGGGGGCAATAAAAAGAAAAAACCTAAGAGCCTTTCAGCTCCTCTAAATGAGGTCTTACCATACCCTATAGGAGTCCAGATCTTCCTTCTGCAATTATACAGCAGGAGAAAGTGAAACAAGGTTTATGGAACACTTATTACATGATGAGCACTGTGCTAGGTTCTTTATATGTTATATATTCTTCATTTACTCCCCCGCAAAAACCCTATAAGGTATACTTCTCCAATGATTTGTGAGATTTACCCACTCTTACAGAGGCAGAGATGAAATAACTTCACTGAAATCACACAGACAGTAAATGAAGAAATCAAATTTTGAACCCAGTTCTACATGCCTCCAAAAGCTCTTTCATTATTACACTTCATCACAATCCCTGTAGATGAATCCTGAAAATTCCATTAGACAGATGGTTCTTCTCTTTGCAATGAATGAAAATATTAGCCATGGTCTTCAAAATGGATGAGATGAGAACAAGACCTGAAAGCAGTCTGAATGTTTCAGGAATGGACAGATTAACACCTACTGATAGGACAAAATAAACTGAAAATCTCCCAATTCTTTTTCTTCACCTACCTCCCAGCACCACATATAAATACACCTCCCCTTCTAATAAGAAAGAAACATGTCCCAGAAGGAACCTTTCCTTTGTTGCAGTAATATCTTCATTGATTAAGGTAGTAAGACTTTAAATGAAAATCAACTCAGGAAAAAGATGTGTATTTACATAGTAAGGTCAGCTTTATCATCTTTGCAAGAGAATTATATTGGCAGAATGAATGTGCATCCCTTACATAAACCAGATCCAGCAGTCTTAGAAAGAAAATCAATTCCTGTGTTGGCAAAGTATGCTGCCTTTATGCATTTTAGGAAGAAACACTACCACAGAATAACTGAAAGTGAAAAACCAAATGAGAGAGGAAGTCTGTATAAGTTTATACCCCTTCCTCCTTTCCAAGAGAATAGAACTCATGCTATTCCAGGCCCCAGAATCAGTAAAAGGCTCATCATAGGAAGATCCCATTATAACCAGCCCAAGACGGTTGAGAAAGGAGGAGCCTACTGTATTGATTTCATTTCAAAGAAGATAATTCATATTAGGAATAACAGGATACTGCACATTATGAAGAAAACAAAACTTGGAGTAATTTGAGCATAGAGCATCTCAGTTTCTATGGACTTGAACTCCACCCCATCCAGAGCCATGTGTGTTTCAGCTTGGAATTTAGTTTTTATCTGAGAAACAGGTAAGCACCTCCAAGCACCCACTCCTTTGGAGGTCAAACTATGGATATTAAACCCTCTTCAAGGAGGAAGAACCCTATAGAAGAGAGAGGTTACCTACATTATGTCATTTAAGAACTGAGATGCTTGAGACTGGATAGACTGTCTATTAGGGTTGTTAAGAGAGGACTGAAGGAGTATTGATGAGTCTCTTGGGCATCATTGACTGATTACCTGAGTTCATTTCTTTCCTCCATTGGCAGCCACCAAATGGCTTGAGTAGTCTTAGATTCCAGTTCAAGCTTCAAGACTCTGAGAATTGCATGGAATTCTCCTGTGAAAAGTAACAGAGAAATATAATGTTTCATAAGGAAGTATAGGATTAAGGGAGGGTTTTTAATTTACAGGAAAGAGAGAGAGTTCACATGTTGATGAAAATGACCTAGTGTATGGGCAGAAATTAGTGATGAAGGAAAGAGACACTTGCATGGACAAGTTTGTGTGTTTTCCAGAGTGAGGGCTGAAGGCAGGTGCCACAGCAGGCACTTTGGCAGACTTGATGGAGAAAGAATGTGGGAAGTCTTTTCTGGTTGTCTCTACTTTCTTAGTTAAAATTTCAGTTGAGCATGAGGAAACAGGTATTGAAAAGTTATGGAAAGAGAAGCCAGTGTTGCATAGTTTCTGAGAAAGCAATCTATAAAACAATTATTCATATATAAGCACCTAAAAGCACAGTTAAAACAGAATTTCACTAAGTTTGACAACTCCACAATCGTTATAAGAATATATAGGTACACCACTCTCAGAAACTGATACAGAGAGCAGACAAAGTAGTGAAAGCAAGGAAAATTTGAGCAACATGATAATTAATGATCGATACTTATTGACCCAATAGATATAGTTTCCTATACAATCACCCATGAAAAAAGAAAGCACTTCATATAAGCTGCTTTCTAGGCTACTAGCAAGGTGTCAACAATGCCCGATAACTATTATCATATAAGTTGTTCTCTTAACCATTCTGCAAAAATTAGAAGTTAACACTAAGCTAATCACTCTCCCCAATATACCACAAACTAAAAAATTTACTCCTAAGTAATGCGTGGATTAAAAAGAAAATAACAATGTACAATAAAAAATACTTAGAACTACACAACAATGAAAGTGAAGTGTATAAAAAACTAGAAGATGTAGCAAAAAATAAATAAAAGCTACCTCTTGTAAAATAATTCAGAAATGCAGAAAGTATGTAAAGAAAAATAAACACTTAATCCCACGACCCAGAAATAATCAGTTAACGTTGTACAATCTCTCAGTATATGTATCTAATGCAGGTAATTTCCTGCTTCCTCAGGGGCTTGTTTGTTAGTCTCAATGTTCAGGCCCAATAGCAGAAGCGCTTCAGAGCATCCTCCAAAATCAGAAGCTTTTCCAAAGGAGAATTTTTTGGTATAAAAGATTTTTCATTTCATTATTACTTAATCAAATGTAATCTTTTCCATTATACTACTGTATAATTTACTTTTTTTCATTATACTATGGTAAGGTCATGCTTACAAAAAATGTTGTCTGTACTTCCAACGTCTTTGATTCATCTCAAATTCAACAGGGTTTCAAATGTGAGATGTACTTCTAACTTAATTACTTGCCTATTTATTTTCAATGTCATCAACCAGTTATCACATATTAAATAATCTTTTCCCCAGACGACCTAAAGTTGTCTTTTCTAGTCTATCTATCCACACTTAAAGTAGCCCTTGCTGTATAAGAAATCCTCCCAAGACTCAGTGACCTATAATACTAAGAATTGATTGTGCTTCCAAGTCTTCAGGAGAGCTGATCTGCTTTCTAGTAGTGGCTGAGCTCAATCATGCATCCATAGTTAGCTCCAGAGGGGGCAGGAGACCCTGGGATCTTGGCTGGGCACCCTCAAGATCTGGGCCTGGGCAGCTTTTGAATGGTCTAGCATGGCCTTGGTTGGGACAATTGAGCTCTCTTCCAATTGTCTATCACATGCATGTGTCTTTCATATCACTAAGCTAATCCAAGCATGTGATATCAATTATCACAGAAAATCAACAGAAAGCAAGAGCATCAAGAGGGCAAGTCCTCATGTGTAAGAACCTCTCAAGTCTGTGCTTGTATCACTTTGGCTAACCTCCTATTGACCAAAGCAAGACAAGGCTATGGACAAGGCTGAGCCAAGGAACCAGGAGGAAGAGGACTACTAAACTGTGGTGGAAAATGCAACGTGGATACAAGGAGGCCATTAGTAAGAGCTCTTAATGAAATCAACCTGTGTTCAGTGATGAATGATCTAGAAGCAGATCAATATAAGATAGACAAAATTCAACCTAGTACAAACATTTTTTAAATCTTATTCTTGGGAAATTTATAAAGTAGATTTTATTGTGAACGCTCTCTCTTTTTCATTTCACTTTTTAAACTATTTAACATTGATTTTCATTTGCATATTTCTTAAACAAATATTTTTTGGTTTGGCTCTTTGTACTTTCCATCTGCGCTGTTGTGTTGTCTGAAAATAACAACGCTCATTGTCATCTTTTCTGTTACTTCTTGTTCTGTTTCCTTGTCTAACTCAATGCGCACAAGAAAAACATTGCTTATTCCAGAATTGAATATAAGGGCTCCTAATTTTTCCTAATGTTAAACATAAGGCTATCTATTTATTTAAGATAACTATTTCTTATAATGTGGAAAATTGCTCAGTCTATTTAATAAAATTGTTTGCTAATCCAGAGTGTAGATGATATAGCTTATCAACTTATAGTTGATAAATAGTTGATATATTATTTATCAAGATGATCAAAAACTTTTTTTCCTTAGATATGAATGTGATTAGCTATGTTAATAAGTTCTCCAGTGCGAAATTACTGAAAAAAATCCATTAGAGTTTGGATTATTCTTAGAGTGTTTGGCTTGATTTACTAACATTTAATATTTGTGTCTATAGCCATAAGTGGGATCTGTCTGTAATGTGGTGGATGTTTGGGGAAAACTGCAGTTTTGGTATCAACTGAATTGGAAATATTTCTATAACCTTGAAGAATTTAAATAGTATAGAAATTATCTGTTCCTTTAATACTTGGAGGATTTCACTGTCAAATCTTTTCAGCTTGGTTTTAATGATCAGAAAATGAATCTAAATTAGATTAAACAAAAATAGATAAATGAACAAACATAAACAGTGTTGGCCTGTAGAACTAACAAGTCCAGGATTACATACTGGCTTCAGACTCTTCTGGCATCAGGTGCACAAAGGTTGTCTTACTGTCTCTACACCATTCTTCATTATCAGCTCTGCTCTGTTTTGTGATTGCTTTATTCTTACTTTATATGGTAGAAGAGATGGATAACAGAAGCTTCAGGCTTCAGTCTTACAACTATATAAAGAAAAAAAAAATGACCCCCTCCCACTTCACATACATGCATGCAATAACAGTGGCTGATCTTGTTTGAATTACGCACTCATCAACAAGACCAATTACTGTGGGAAAGGGGGTGGGCAACTAGATTGGCCAGACCCAAGTCACCAGCCTGTACACTGGGTCTTTAGAACATGATGAAGGTTTATTAGTTTAGTAAGTGATCATCTGCATTGTCCTCTTGATGAAATTATTGTATCTATTTTGCATATTCTTTTCTGTTTGTTAGGCCACTGGGTGTATTTAGGAAAAAAATTAATAAATGTAATTAGAGGAAAACAAACTATAGTGAAACTAACATGGAAAATTAAGAAGTTAGAATGTAATAAACACAGAAGGGATCATCAAACATACTTTTTAATCTATTATTAATACCCTCATTACTCAGCTAATTAGATTAAGTCCTATATCTGTAATGCATTATCTGTATTTTATATTAGGCTGACAGTTTATATTATTCTCAAGAATAATCAAGTAAGTATTTACACCATGAAAAGGCATATGAATGTTTATGTGTTTTCAACAAAATTAAGTTCCAGACTTAGAAAATAATTTCCTGATTTTCTAAAATTCAATCATTTGAACCCAACAAAGGAAAACAAGAAACCTAACAATGCTGCTATATTCTTATGTAAAATACATATATAGTACATATATAAATATCTTAAATACACTAATTTCAAAACTATATAGTCTATTAGCTTAATTTATCAGTGATGCAAGTTTAGCATATTTATACATGAAAATAAGTGATCATTCTTACGTTGACAATTTAATGCAAATAATGAATTGATATAAATTTAGTTGGTGGATAATTGCTAATTTCCATTTCATTTTTTATCATTTTGTCTACTTTTCACATTTTACACAAAGAACATACATTTCAGTAAGATCAGAAAAAAATAATAAAGATTATTTGTAGCTCCGCACACCTACTAATAATGAAAATGTTCCCTTCCATTTGTTTTCAAATTCAAAAGGTAAAAATGGTAAGTTATATTTTGATTTTTAAAAAGATTGTATAGTCATGACTGCATATGTAGCATTTAACATTTTTATCCTAAATATAATCTCCATTTTCCTATTATTGATTAGAATTCCCTAATGAATTCTCATTTTTAATACAATTGTGTTTTCAGCAAAAACTGAATGATGGAAGAAGTCCCAAAAGAAATTAACTCCATGGTCACTTAATTAATTTTAATTGATCAGAGATTTAGAATTAATTGCTAGAACTTTTAACCTTCTGAATTTTCATACTCCAGGGCTTTTCCCACCATTATATGGTAACTAACCCAGGTCTTTAAAATGTGGTTTCTTTACCTGAAATGTTTTCTTCTGCTTAACCTCTTTGCCTAGTTAACACCTAATCTTTCAGGACTCATGTTAGACATCACAGTTCAGAAGATCTTGAACTGCTAGCTTAGCTCACATGCTCCTGATATATGTTGTCATTAAACTTTAGGATTTTTCTTCTACTGTGCATCATTATAATTTTACATCTGCTAGAAATCAGTCTGCTTGAGGACAATGACTATATTGTTTTTTTTTCTTTCACTGCTTTATAAACAGTGATGGATACATAGTAAATACTCAGTAAATATTTATTGAATTGATTCAATAAACTCATTTAATTATTCAATTATAGTTTCTATCTATCAAGCTGTGAGTTCAATAAGGGCAGTGCAGGGTCCGTGTTGACACTATCATATTCTCAGTTCCACACATAGTATCTGGCACAGAGCAAGCGTTTGATACACATTTACTTAATGAAGGGCGGAAAACATCAGCAAAAATAATTCAGTTCTGAGGTGGTACACTAGAGAAGGTTTCAGTAGCACACATCATGTGGATGGTGGATATGGAGCCCAGCTACTTTGGGGCCTGTATTGGTGATTGGGTCAATCCTAATGAAGAGAAGAAAGGACATGTCCACTTCACTGAAGCTTAAATGCACAAGATTTGGGAAGCCCATGAAAGGCAAAAGTCTGAATATAGGACAAGTTCACTCTCCATGTCTCTCATTCCAGCACAGAAAAATAATAAACATCAGTGCCAACAGATGAGAATATTGGTCCTGAAATTTCCAGTGTTTATGCTTAAAACACAATAGGTATTTAATATAAGGCTTGGCTTACCATATTTAATATAAAACATGCTAGGAACATATTTGAAATTTGTAGGGATATTTCAAATCCCTACTAACAGTCTTTAAACTTAATTACCTGAAGAAATCCATTTAAAAGTGAATTGATTATGTTTAAATTGATGTCATGGGATGATGCTCCCTTTAACACTGTTATATGGCAGAAAATATCTCATCACTTGTTTCTAATAACTTCAGTGATCTCGAGGATTGTATGTAGAGACCAACAAAGACTAGAATCTCTTACTAAGCAACCAGAATTTTTGCTCAATAGACTCTGCCCAATTTGGATCAAATATTCAATGTTAGTTCAATTGATTATGTCTGAGGGAGCAGAGTGATAGATATATCATCACACTGGGCTTGTAAATGATCAGCTTTCGACCTTGTGGATGTGTGAAAAACCTAAGTCCCCTGAGAGAAATGACCTGAGTACATATCATTCAAATGCATCGACTTTAATTTACTACTTTTGTTTTTCCAGCATACTTGTTGGATCACAAACTCAGGAGTTTCCCTGGTGAAATTTAGGACTGGCTCCCATATGTGGAGGGCAAGGAGAGACCAAAGAAAGAGGCAGCCTCCTCCAGGTTGGTAGGCGGCAGTTTAATAAGAAGGGAACTTGGATAGATACGAGGCTATCTTGGGCAGCAGCAAAATGATTAGATCTCCACACCTTCCCACCAGAATCTTAAAATTCATCCAGAGGCCTTAATGGGGTTCAGTCACATATGTAGTCCAGATGGTCCCGAATGCACATCACTCTCTCAGGCTGCATCTTTGAAATGGATCCTAGTGCAGAACAGCAGGAAAAACAAAACATTCCAAGGATCAAGGAGATGGTTGAGGAGCCTCTGATTGCCTGGGTCCAGCTTGAGGGTCAATCAGTGATCACATCTTCTTGATGACTTCTTCTGACAATATTAAGCTCAACTCTTCGTGAAAGAATATAAAAGCAGTTTTTGAATGACCCCTCATGTTTCCCTAGAAAGCATCAGGAACCTTTCTGGACTCTGCCAAACAAATTAACCATCACATGGAGATATGGTCCAGATATTTTAATCTTCTTTAGCTAAAATCCATGACCAAAAGCGCTGAAGAACCACCTAAGGGTCCTTTGTTTAATGTCCTGAAACTACTGATGTTGACTCTCAGTAAACTCCCACCAAAAAGCCCACAAACAGGGACTGATATTATTCACATTAAATTTCATACTTAGAGTTGTGGTACTCTACTTTACAGCCAAATGACTATTCACCAACCCTCCCTATATTCAAGAAGGAATCACGACAGAAACTCTTCCCCAATGAGGATTTAGCCAATTTCATGCATTTTCAGGAATTTTGCAAGCCAGTTGGTAACACAGTCATTATTAAAAACTGAATTATATAAACTTTCAATTAAATAAATTTTATTAAATAAACTGTATTAGGTATGAAATACATACCTAAAATTCATCACTCCTTAATTAGCTTTCCACCTTTTATTTTTATCCTTGCTCTTGAGATTATTCATATCTATTATATCTGTATGATGAAAATACTATATAATGGTGCCCTACTCACATCTGTTTCTAATTCTGCTTTGAGTAACATGATATCGGTCACTTGAAATGGCCATGGGAGCAATATTTTAATGTGGAAATTGGCAAACACTTCAAATCAGTTCTCCCACCCCTTTTTTTGAAAAGGTCTGTTGTTAAACATTGCCAGCACAGCTCTGATACACAGTGAGGTTTTGGTGCTTTTGTCTAAGGTATCACCCAAAGGTTAGACTGAGGAGACTCAGGGCTCTGTAACTACACTCAAATCCCAGACTTAAAAGAGAGAGAAATAGATACCATTTTGCTTCTTTCAAAGCTGAGAGGAGCTGTACTCTTAGCAGGAAAACACGAAAAGAGCAAAAGTATACATTTAGGGGTCAAATTAAATTAGTGATCATGAACATGTGTTCAACCTGATTGCTAAGAGCAGCTTGGATCTCAATAAACATAAATATTTTTACAATTACATTGTTTCTGCCTTTATACCTTGAAGAGAACACTTGTTATTTATGGTAACATCCTTGTTATATCATAAGTAAAAGCGTTCTTGAAGTATTTCTCTGAAATCTTTGGCTCTTGTGCTATACAATGAAAATGGGTTTTTTTGTTTTTTTAATTTAAAGGCTTTTTTTGAAGTGAATTTTTGTGATTACATGGATTAGAATGTATGCAGGTTTTAGGAATCTATACTGAAACTCAGAAAGCTTTGGAACAAATTAAAGTCCAGAATGAGAGTTTACATACATGCTAGCTTTATTTACATTTTATTTGGACATTTACTCATATATTTACATTCATAAGGAGTTCTCCAGTTTCCAATTTTTGTCTTACAATATTTTTAAGCCTTAATATATGAAGGTCTACCTGGTGAAAAGTGATAGCTGGTAGTAATTATAAATTTGTAAAATTTGTTCTTTAATCTGTAAACAGTTCACCCATTTAAACCCAGCTCAAATGTTTCCCCACCCCATTAATCTCCATTGATCACAACAGGTAGATTCTCTCCCACCTCATCTCTGAATTCCTGCCTGGGGAAGAGAATCAACCAGAGCACCATTCAGATAGAATTTATTTGGAAATGCCTAGCATGAGAAGGCTGTGAAGGACTGAAGGAGCATTCTAAATTGGAGAAGTGGGTGGCATGTTTTATGGAGCTTTGGCAGGAGGAAGGAAGTCGTCACAGCTGGGCTAGTTCCGGAAATGGGAAGAGAGGGATTTTTCATGTGGATTAGTTGCCATCATTTGGGCAGCCTGGATTTTATTTAAAAGATGAAGAGGAATAGTTCAGGGCTATGTCATGTGCAAAAGTGGGTGGAACAGCTGCTGGGGACAAGTGCGTATGAAGGCCCATGTTGAACGCCCCCAGGTCTCAAGTCCTAAGGTTCTCTCACACACATCTGTCACTCCCTTGACATGTTTTAATGTACCTTATGGTTAGGTACTATCTTCAACACTAGGAGAGTAAAAAGAAATGCTACAAATAACTACTCCAGGAAACAGGCATGAACCATATGATCATCCTACATCAGTTATTTTTATCATATTTTTTTCTGTTTGTTTACCCTGCTCAATTAGATCTTAAAGCTCCATGTAGCACAACACAGTACCAGAGAGGCCTTGAAAAATTACTTGATTGACTGTAGTAAAATGATAAATATAAAACTCCTCATATAAAGGATTCACTGCTTACAGCTGCAAAGATCCTTCAGGCAGTTTTAGTCCAGTTCATGTTTATTATGGGCATACCTGCTGTATGTGCCCCCGCGTCTCAAGGATACCACAATGTTATTCAACAGGTTCCCATAAAACACACTGTCCTATTATTTCCTGGTTTTAGAATTTCTAAGGGAGAAAAACTAATATAACTTCTCTGTGTAAAGGAGAAATGCAATATATATGAAAATTAGTAAAATGTAATGAGTCTGGATATTCTAATTTGTGGAAAGGCATTACAGTTTCTATCAGAACAGTTTTCAGTTCAAGTGTGGTGTGTTCTTAAATACATAACCACAGTATTTTTAAAGTATTACAAATCCTGTATTTATTATCAATGTGTATATAAAAAGAAGGTTTTTTATAAGTTACTTAGAAATACATCAACGGCTGTGAAATATAAAAGAAGATAAAGCAAGATCAAATTTCTTGAACACATGAATATTCAAGTCATAAATTAAAAATGTATAAAATTAAAATACCCACATTCAAAATATTTTTGATTATTGGATAATTTTATAAACCACTTCCTCTTTCTGTAAGTTTCCAAGTCCATATTAAACTGGAATAAATTCATTCAACTTAACAAATATTTAATAAACACTATCAATATGTAAAAAAATATCTTACTAGCTAGGCACTTCATGTTTCTAATATTAATAAAATAGGACACCTACAACTGGTAGCTTTATAGTCCAAGAGGTAGAGACAAATATGTTAACAGATACATTAAAAAATATATGTATTTCGTTTGTGGGTGACATAATAGGATAGTTAATTCTACGTGGGGAATCAGAAATAATTTTGAATTAGGAAAATATGCAAATGACTCAAGGAAGAATTTCCCCAATTTTTTCCTTTTGGCATTGGGTATTTCTAAATCACATTTTATTATAAAATTTATTTATGATGCAGTTAACTTTGGAAATATAATAAACAGCAAAAAGGAAATCTCTCAAAATTCTACCATCCCAAAATATCATTGCTACTTTTCCCTTTTGTTCATTTTTCTTTTCATAAATACACTTTAAAAATAGAATTTGGGTAATAAAAAATTTATTAACCTCTTTTTCATTTAATATTATACCACGGGAATTTTCTGTTATTACATATATTTCAGAAACATTAATTTTAATGGCTGCAAAGTATTCTACTTTAAGATATGTCTTAAGCAAACTACAATAGAAAAAATCCTTTCTTTTTCTAGAATACATCTGTGCTGAGCTTTCTTATAACACATTGTTGTGTGAATAAATGCTTTTTTCCCCTAGACTAAATTCTCAGAAGTGAAATTACTGAACCAAAGGAATTGAATATTTTAAGGCTTTTGATACAAGTTACCAAATTGCCTTTAAGAAAGATTGCTAATTTATATGCCTGTCAACAATGTATTAGAATTTTCAATTACCTACAAACTCAAAGATGCTCTTATTATTTTTAAAACAAAATGGCACTCACAAAAAAGACTACTCTTGTCAATTCAGCAGGTGAAAAACATTGTCATTTTATTTTGCATTTCTTTGATCTCTAATTGGATTAAACTTTTTCATGTTTATTTGCTGCTTCCATTTCTTATTTTTGCCTCATTTGTTTGATTTACTCATTTTTCTCTTGAGTTGCACAATTATTTTCCTTATTTTTAAGAGTTTTTAAATATTAAAAACTTTAATCATTTGTCATAAATGCTGCAAATATTTCCCTAGATTTGTTGTTGCCTTTTAATGTTATTGTTGATTTGTCTTTTTTTTTGGACAAGAAAAAGGTTGAAAGAATGATCAATTTGGTTTCTCCTTTAAGGTTTTGGTCATTGTGACAAGCTCAAAAAAGTACTGCCCACTGCAAGATTTCCTAAGTGCTAACTAAAAATTTATTTCCATTCTTCACAATTTTATTTTTACATTAAAGTCTTTAATTTTTTTTTTTTTTTTTTGCCCCAGTAGTGCTTTCCAGCCATTCAGTGCTTTTTACCTGGAATTCTACTTACATGATTCTGATAGTATAGACACTCCATTTGCCTAATAAAACTGCCTATTCTCTTACAGGAAACCCTTTGGTACTTTTTTATACGATACTCTTTTAATAAATTTGATTTTTGCTTTATCCCACTTAAAGCTCCATCTTGACATTAAAACACCCTTCTGAATTACTTTTATATTCTTTTCAGATTTTTTCTTTATCTTTGTGACTTTAAAAATTGCCACTCCAAGGCATCATCTAATGATGTTCCTTATGACTGATTCTTCTCCAACAGCACACACAAATCTTCATTCTCAGCTCCTGTGTTTGGTCGGCTTTTGTTATCTTGTTTTATGTTCTTCCTATTTCCTGTGTTTTCCTTAGTAGGTGGTTTTTTCTTGTAAGTTTTACTTTACTTATATAGTCTACAGTGTTTTAGAAGACATATGTGCTAATCTACTAGTGCTAGCCTTCATATTTTTCAAGTTTTTCTTGCTCACATACTGGTCTTCATTAATACAATTCGATTATACAGAAATCGCTGTTCTGTGATTTTTAATATTATATATTTTAAATGTCTTCATTTTCATTTTTGTATAGAAATATTTTTTTATTCTACTTCCATATTCCTACATTTACTACTACAATTTGTTTAATTTTATTCTTTTTCTTCTTCTTCTCAGCCTGTCATTCAGCTTCTGATTTTATTTCATGTCTGTCAACTGGCACACGTGTTTTTGAGTGCTTTTTTTTTCAAGAGGACTATTTAGGTGGCATTTTTTGAGAACCATTTTTATATTTCAATGCAATTTCATCTTCTTTCACAAGCAAAAAATAAATTGGCTGCTTACACATTTATTAGATCAAATTAAACATTTGCAAAATATGCTCCATATCTTTGGCACTTAGGGTTGCATCAAATATTTTAGTAGATGATCTCTTTTTTTCTGAATGGGTGTTTATAAAGGATTCATGGTACTCGAGTGGGGGGTGCCCACTTTATTTTTCATTCTATTTTCTTTTTGCAGACCCAGGTTATGTTGCAACATGATGTTCTCATTGCTGTTGCCTGAACCGCGGTGAGCCTTCTGATCTGCACATGCAAGGTAGTTTTGACTGATTAGGGCTTTGATTGTTGTTTCTCTTCATTCATTTTTGATATTTTTTATTCAGCAGTAAGACCTTTCTTTCATTTTATCTTTTTGTCATCTATCTCTGCAGTCCCAAAGAACTTCTGAACTGTATCCTCCAAATCACTAATCCTATTCACTCTTTCAGTTCTGACCTTTACTTAACCCAAGGTGACTCACTTGGGGTCACCTTGCCACCCTTCTTTGTCTCAAATATGTCTCCTTTCATCATACCCTGTGCTATGGCTTGGTAATGTCTGCCTCATCTCTGTTTAGGACTTCCTGGTCCTCTTTGGCTGGAACGATGTCTTTTCTCAATCTAATATATTTTTTATTAATCTTTGTGAGGTTTCTTTTCAATGGTTTAGTGATAACTTTCAGATTTGTCTTCTCCCTCTGTTCTCATGATGATATTTCACACCCTTGTCCTGAATTGCTTTCCCATATGCTTTTGTTTGTCTTCTCATCCTGAGCGAGGCAGAGCCTACAGAGATGGGGTGTTCTCCAACAGGTCCTCTGTGTAATTTGTCCATGATGCTGATAGTCCTGTGTGGAGGATGATTCAGTTACTTTGTCCAGTTTATACAGGAGAATAGATTACTGTGCCCAGTCCCAAGGCCAGCATTTAGTCTCTAGTGGTAACTCATCTCAGGACGTTTTGCTCACTGGAGTGGATTTAGTTTTTCCACCCATAGTCTAGTTTCTCTGAATAGAAAAATTCCACAACCAGAGCCCATTCTGGCCAGATTTCTTCCAGTCTTCTCCTCCTTGTCTTATTGATAATTAGGTTAGTTTTCTATGTTGCTGTCTCAGTTTTTACATTAGTCTGTGGCTTCTCAGAAATTGATAAGAAATAGAGAAGTGCTAAATTTGGAGCTGCTGTGTAGAGGTCATTTCAAACTTAAATGTAAACCCTTCAACTCTTAACCCTTCGTGAGTTTCTTCCTTGTGATGCTTAACCACTGACCTTTCCAGCAGCATACCATACTATATTTCTTTAGTTCATTGTTATACTGAATGAATTGTGATGTTGAAGTCTTAAACCCTAGGAGCTCATAATGTGTCTATATTTGGAGATAGGGTCTGTAGATCAGTAATTAATTTAAACTGAAGTCATTAGGGTGGGCCCTGACCCAACATGACTGAGGTCTTTATAAAAAAGAGGAAATTTGGGTACAGATGGGTACAGAGGGAAGACCAAGACAAGACACAAGGAGAAGACAGCCATCTGCAAGTCACTCTGCCACTTATGGTGTGCTTGACTTTTCTTACCTGAAGCTTTCTCATCTTCAAATGGATCAAATGACAGTGTTTAGCTAAAGAATCTGTGAAGAGTGAAATAGCCAATTCATGAAAACTACTTAATACAGTATTTTCAAATAGTAAGCACTCAAAAACTGTTATCTGTTGCCATTATCGCTGTAGTTAACTAGCCTTGGTATCCATCTGATACCAAAGATGAGTTTTTTCTTTCAGAAACTCTCGCAAAATAAATTTGTTTCACTCTGTTCCCTTTAAGTTAACATCAGCCACACTAGAATTTTATTTTCTCTATTTCCTTGGACACCATCATTTGGACTGCAGAAAGCAGATGTATTTGTAGATAAAACTAATTTTTATCTACCCACCACTGAGCCTCTAATTCCTAATATGCTTCATGGCTATTGATTCAGGATTGTCATAGTTCTGTGATGAAGTGTCCGGGTACCTGGACCCAGCCTTCCCAGGAGAAAGTTTCCTTTTTCCTATGGGCTGCCATATCCCTAGGACACCAACAATCTATCTGAATCTGCACTCAACTTTGATTTACTGGATTTTCATCATTTTATCTCTAATATATCTGCTTGTGAGCTTGTAGATAGTCATACAAAAATTCCCTGAACTGTATAAATTTTCTCCCATTTAGACACAAACGATAATTATATACAGGAATAACATCAAGTCATACAAAACTCATTTTCTCAATACATCCCAATGTTTGCTCATTCAATAAAATTTTATGGATCCCCTATCATGTCAATTATGAACAAAACAATTGTAGTTCCTGAGTCAGCATTCTACAGTATAATAGGGGAAATACATCTTAAACAGTTAATCCCCAACATTGACAAGGTAATGAATGCATTAGCCTGAGATACAACACAGTAGCTTATTGGTTTCACTTTTTCAAAAAAATTAAGTTGCTTTACCAAATACAGATACTGTTACATTCAAAAAATGTCTAGTTATTTTAAAAGACAGCTCAGTGAAATATGTCAAATAACTTCTTTATAATCAAAGAAATAAAAGAACAAATGTGTAATTTTCATCAAAATTTCTGATGAGAAATCCTTGTACATGGTCAGCATTTGAGAAATCCATTTTATGTGAATATATGTATCTATATTGTTTAATCATGAAGAAAGAAGCTTCATGAACAACTGCTCAATTCTGGAGCTCAGAAGGACATCCATTTTTATGTAGCTTCAGAATTTCCTAGAAAAATTTCATATTTTACCCTAGATATATGGAGTGTTTGATCCAGAAACAATTCAGTGTGTTTAAGAGTTTCCTTCCAGTACCTTTGGCTTTTTGCCCAGTTTCAATCAAAGCAACATTTTTATTACCAAGCAGTTCCTTTATGGCTTTTGATGTAGATTTAGCTTGTTAAATATGTGCTCAGTTCATTTCTTTCCATTGAGATTTCTCTCAGGTTGATTTCTAAGGTAGACAGTATTTTTAGACTCTATGCTAATTCTCCACTTGCCTTATCCAGTGTCATAATTACAGGCAGTCAGGTAACAATCAGAAGCAAGTGTTGACCAAAATCCAACACATTGATTCTGGAATCTGACCAGTTACCACATTTCTCTTTTCTTAGATGCAAATGAAATAAAGTTTATGTTCCCCATCAAAACTCCTTAGTACCATTAGAGCTTCAGAAAATTAAATGCAGCTTTTCTTCGCAAAATCTGGAGAAACCACATCATGTGTACCTGATTATATGCTACAGAGGTAATTTTCAACTGATGGTTAAGACTTCCTGTATTCTCATTAATGTATTGACTTAATTATTGCCAATATTTGTTTTTGAAAAATCTCATAAGTTACTTAACTGCAGTTGGCATGGAAGAACATATTAGTCATGGCAAAACATGTTGACTTATCTAGATTTGCTTTGGCTTTAGGTGGATCTTGGGAAAGACTATTTGTCTCTTTCACTGTCAGGATCCATATTAGATCCTATCTCTCTCTGAGCAAAACAGTCTGTATCTTCCCCACTGGAACACCAGAATTCTTATAGTAAGCAGCTTAACAGCTGCTCAATAAATATATATGGAATAAGTAAACTAACAAATCAACTCTCATAGAATCATTTTCAGTTTTTGATCCCAAACTCCACATTACTAGAAACATGAAATCTCCATTTAGATTACTCAATAACACCTACATTCTTAAGGTCTCCATCTATTTTTGCATCTAATAGTCCTTCCCTCATTTCCATTTTTTAGAAATCTCATACTTGTTTTAAACCTTTTGCTGCTGAAGCCTGGCTCCCTGGCTCCCTCCTCACCTCTGTCATCAATTCATGGTCTCAAGACTCCTTTATGAGACATGTCAACATCTCAAAATAGCCTTCAGGGGAAAAGAAGCTAAATCTTAAGGATTTCCAGTGAAAGATTTTCTTTGAGGTCTTGAAATTTTTCTTTAAAGTTTTCTCAATTATCCTTTTGCCCCATAGGCAAAAACTATTAAGCAAACAAAACATTACATTTGCCCATGGGAAAATTCAGTTACTATAGTATTCAAGTGTCTCTCACTCTGACCTTCCAAGAATGCTGAGGGATTCACTTGACAGAGAAAACAGATGCCTCAATTACATCAGATTAGGATCTTGATCTATGCCCTTGATGAATAATATAAAAAATGTAAGTAGCTTCATGTATATTTTAAAACATTACAAATATAGGAACCTAATTTCTTTTCTTTTAATTTGAGGGGATTTAGTGAAATCTTTCCAAAGAGGTGTCAAAAAGTCATTATTGGTTTTCTGACTTAAAAATGCAGACAGAGTCAGTGTTTATCTCCATCCCTCCCAATATTTCAGTGAAATGATATGACATAAATAAACCCATTACACCAGGGAAAACTGTCCATACAAAGATAATACACTTTTAACAAATTTCTGAAAAGCAGAAACAAAGTGGAAGCCTGTTGACAGATTAAAAACAGCTATGCAAAATATGTAGAGGAGGATGATAGCAAAGGAGAGAGTTTATCTTTCAAACCAGACATCAGAGACGCTCCAGACTCAGATTGGTGAGAACAAGACAAAGAAAGGAGAATGATATGGAAATAACCTTCAGAACCTAATGTCTTTTTTTAAAATTTTATAGAGGTATAATTAACAAATAAAATTGTAAGACAATATAATGAGTTGATATACATATACAAGGATTCTTCCATTGAGTTAATTAACACATCTATCACTTCACAAATTTACCTTTTTTTTTTTTTTGGTGAGAATATTTAAGTTCTACTCTCTCAGCAAATTTCAGTTATACTATTATTAACTATAGTCACCATGTTATATATTTGACACATCTTTAACTGAAAGTTCGTATCCTTTAACCAACCTTTCCCTATTTCCCATCACCTTTCTCTTTGGTACTGTCTTTGGTACAAGACTGAAGAAAACCTCCAAAGGAAAAAAACAAAACAGAAAAAAATTAAAGTTGGAGATTAGTGCAAAAGAGAATCCTTTCCTCTGATATGTGGCTAGGCTTCCATTGTTTAGATGCCATGTGCTATAACATACTGAATTAGTTTTTCCATTAGTGCAGGTGTCTTAGGATTGACTAAGTGGTCCTTAAGTATGTGAAAAAGGCCCATCGACCTAGAAACTCCACCAGGTTCCCACAGGAATTATGAGAGAGTAGTTAATGTGTGACCCAAGCTGGAGAATCACCATCTTGCACATCCAGGCATTGGGAATGCCAGACACACACCTCACTGTCTCTTCTTTTGGCTCTGTCCACTGCTCTGTCTCTCAGTGCTCCTGCTTTTGATCTTTAACAGTTCCCATTTTTTCTGAACGTGTGACCATGGCCTTCTCTATCCCTAACTTCATATTCAGCCATGACTTGTCTCAAGATCCATTTCTGGCTTAATAGCTCAATTCTAATTTCTATCTTTTCCCTGGATTTATGGTATGGTTTGTCATTTTTGCTCCCAACTGTTCACATGACACCAGCATCTTCATCATTAAAGCCTATATACCACGGCATGAACTGGCATACACAAACCAAAGCATTTGCAAGGTACCATACAATCTAAAAATCAAATGAGTATTCATATTTGAACTGACTGTTTATAGTTCATAATGCATGAGCAAAACTGAAAGCTTCTGTGATGACTGCCCTTGTAATGTTCACCATGTAACTTATTCACTATGTAAGAATTTGTTCTCCATGTAAGAACTTGTTCATTATGCTTCAGAAGATTGGAGACTGATGAAAATTAGGCTTGGGGTGGATTAATGATTGTGCATTGAGCATTGACCCCTCTAAACAGAATTTTATTGTTGTTAACAACCATTTGATCAATAAATATGAGAGATGCCCTCACACACACACAAAATATATATATATATACACACTTCCAATTGTAAAATAAATAAGTAACCGAGATGTAATGTATAGCATAAGGAATATAGTCAAAATATTCTAACAACTTGGTATGGTGATAGCTGGTACCTAGAATTATCATGTATATAAATGTTGAATCACTGTGTTGTACACCTGAAACTAATGTAATACTGTGTGTCAACTACCCTTCAATAAAAAATAATTATCTAAAAAAAAAAATACCATACAATCCTGAAGAAATTAATGGCACTCTCTGAAGTTCATGAATTGACATAATAACTAGGGTAGTTCAGATTAAGAAAATATCACATAGCCAGGGTAATCAACTTCATAGCAGTCATCATTCTCTGAAAGGTGTTTCAAGAGTTTTCCTCTGGTTCAATCTGCATTTCAAAATAATTTTCTCTAAAACTTACTGCTAAATACTTAAGCTGTAGTTCATTTTTCTCAGTTAACTAAATCAACACTGTAAAATACTATAATTTACATATCACCACTTAATTCTAACTGCATACATTATGTTGTACTTTGAAATTTATTTGTCTTACATTGAGCTTTGCACAATAGTGGGCACTCCAGATGAATGATGAGGGGTATCAAGATCATAATAATATTAGGCAGAGTATTCACTATGAGAATTCCAAAAAATAAAGTATCATTAAATATCTTAGTATTCAACTGGTAATTACCTTATATTATTAAAAAAAAAAGGTAAAACCCTTCCTTTTGAATATCAAAAAAATACCCATATAACTTTAAATAAATGTATTGGTCATTTAATAGAAGACTTAGAGAAGCCTTAGAGAGAGAATACCATATGTTGAATCCCTTCTCTGCAACTGCAATACATTAGCTTCAAGAAATTGATCAAGATTCATGATCCTTGTTAAACTTTTCCCTGAACTTCCAAATGGGGATGTGCTAGACAGGATTTCTATTTACAAACAACTCAGACTAACTTAAACAGAAAAGGAATGTATTTAAAGGGTGTTGGATTGCTCAAAGCCTGAAGAGTAGCCCATTATAGGCTCATAAAATAATATTAGGCAGAGTATCAAAACTTGGAAGTGAACTAATATAGAAGAACATTCTGCTGGAGACATCCCAGGGACCTGTACCACAGATATCTCAGATGTAAGGAATTATTTCAGACCAATCCCCTGTATCTTTGAATCACTGCCCAGGAAGGAATATCTGATTGACCCTTCTTCCACCTACCTTGGGGATCCCTGAGAATAAAAATAATGGCTAGTATTTTTTGTAGCACTTAAGTCAGGATGGGTACAGTTCTGAACCACACAGACATTATAACATGTTTAATCTTCACAACAACCATATATTTTAATGATTAATGAGGCTGTTCATTTTTAGCAACTAACTAATACGGTACATATGATGATTATTCTCTACTCCACAGATGAGAAAACTGGTACAACTTCCTGAGGCTGGTAGGTTATCAACTCACTGGAATTCAAACCTGCTCTTTATACTAATTTTTGTGTCCTCTGTCTTTTGTGACCTTGTGATTAATATGCCAAGCCCACAGATTGCCAAGGTGCCTGGAACATGGTGTATGCTTGTGTGATAATTATGAAATTATCTGATTATGTGATAATTCCCCTCAAGTTTCCATGAAACAGGGATCACTAATAATGAAATATCATGCTTTGATAAAATACTTACATTTTAGAAGTCCAGTCTGGCTTCCTTTATTGAATGGGTGCAGTCACCCTTTGGTAGAAGTCACACTGGTATCTGAAGATCAAAATTGCACAGACAGTTTTAGGGAAACACTGATGATAAAATTATGATTGAGCACCTTAGCATGTTCCTTCCCATGCATTTCACATCCTGACATTCAGAGAAAATGGAAGTATTTGTACAGTATAATAGTGAAACAGATCAGGATGTTTGCAGCTGGCACTGCCTCAAGCCCCAACCAGCCTCATCTGAGAACAGAACTAGGGACCTCCAAACACCTATAATCTATTCACAGCACATCAGTATGCATGGTGATTACTTCCCTGTCTGCTACAGAAAATGTTCTCAGATATCAATAATTAATATTTGAGATTACGGCTTAATAAAATATTCTATTTCCTCTTTTTAAAAAAATCACCAAAAGATTACTAACCACACTCAAATCTTCTATTGAACTAATTTGCAGGAACCTTCACATTCATGCAAGTTGTGTTTTTAAACTATGTAATATGCCAAAACCACTAACACAGAGGTTAAAAAAGAAAAATAGAGCTGCTGAGTTATTGCTGATGCACTGGGGCGCTGGTATTTGTTGGCAGAGGTCTACCTCTGTCTATGAAACATTTTCACAGTATTTCACAGAATGCAGTGTGATCAATGCTGATTTACATAAAACAGTCTTCTCTCTTTCTCTCCTTGCCCGTCTATCTCAGTCACACAAATGTGTTCTTATTCCCCAGATGAGGCCTTCTTTCTTCACCACTGGCCTTTGCACAGGGCATTCACACAACCTAAAATGCCCTTCCTTCCTTTTACCTAATTAACAGTCACCTTTGAACAAGAAGCCACTGCTCTGGCTCCCTAGGACTGCTGTAGTATCCTTGGTTGTCGGCTCCCACCATCATGCCCTGTCGTGGCGCTCTTCATTCCTTAGCCTAACGGTCTGTTTACTTGGTGGCCATCCTGTAAGTGCAGCAAAAGTATGTCTGGGCCCTGGTTCACCACCACCTGTAACCCTAGCAACAAACTTAGTAGTCAGCACCAAAAGCTTATGTTTTCTTTCTTCCTAAGTATCTTATTGTTAATTTCATATCAATCTCTATCACCTGTATTCCAGGAATTAACCATTTTGTCTTTTTCTGAGGGACAATTTCCTTTTACATTAATATCACCAGTGGGGAGTAAGGGAGTGTGCTGACACTCCATGGGTTAGTCTTTCTTCCCATCTTTGCTCAAAGATTACTGTCCCAGGAAGACCTTCTATAAACACCATATTTAAAATTGCACCTCCCACAAGAACATCCCTTACATATTTTTTACCATAGTACTTATTACCATTTGAAATATCATTTTTCTTATTTATTAATGCATTTATTATCATCTAATGATCACTGGAATACAAGAACAGTACAGAATACAAGTACAAAGACAGTAACTTTTGTCTTGTTTTGTTCATTGCTGTGTTCCAGAACTTAGATCAATGTCTGGCTCATAGGAGATACTCAGTAAATATTTGTTGACTATACGTGCAAGCTGACCTGTAAAATCAACTCTATATTATTGATTCGAGCACACAGCTGGCAACTGTAAGTGGGCATCTGCCTGGATTCTGTGGGTAAATTGGTCTTATGCAGCATAGCACCAAAGAAGGAATACAGACTCCCAACTCACACAGAATTGTTTCCTAATCCCAGTTCTATACACAACCAATGTGTGACTTTAAGAAAAATTACCCAACTCCCTTGAGTCTCTGATTTTTCCTTTATGAAATGGAATAATGATAATGTTAATAGTAATAGTAAAGCTATCTATTTTCTAAGGTTGTATTAAAGAGTAGAGATAATGCAGTTCAAGCATCTAGCACAGAGCTTGGCATACATTAAGTGTTCGCTAATTGGTACCTATTACAATTATTATTACCACCGTTTTTATTATTTTGGAGGTTGGAATGAATGAGAAAATACTTTTTGACAGTGCTTTCTATTTGGAAGTTCATTCTAAACCACTTGGAAACAATGACTTGTCCCCATTTATTTTGTGTGATTTGGGAAAATGTATCCTCTAGACTAATTTTTAATGTTTTGTGATCCCACAACATGTTGAAGGCATAGAGCGAGAAAAATTCCATTTCTATCTGAGGTTCCATGATCTGAACAGCAAAGGCAGTTATGAGGGATTGTTGACAATTCCCACCTTTCTTTGGTCACCTGGGCAACCAAAATTACCTGGACAACTGTCATACCTGGGAGCCTAGCCCCACTGAGACTGGCACGATCCTGCCCTCATCTCCCTGCTGGATGGATCTTTAAAGAATCTTTCTAAGAGTGGAGCTCTCCCTATGACTGAATAAAGTGGAGGTCAGGAAAACGAAGCCATAAATTTTAAGAGGGTAAATAAACCACTGTTAATGAGACTATTGCATGCCAACATCAAATCACTTTATAACAATGTTAAATACTGCAAACATAGAAAAAGAAAAAAGGCTGATGGATAAAAAACAAATTTCTCCCATTCATTTGGATATTTTTGGCAAAACAATTAACCTCTTTCAGGAAGTTCTTTTCATGAAAGTGTGAAAACCACTGGGGTAAATAACTATTTTCTAGTCTTGAGTGCTTTTTAATACTTAGGGAAAGGGAAGATAGATCTGTAAAATGAAGTCAGCCATGTCCTAAGAGTCATAAAGGCCATTTAAACTTGCAAATTCAAGTGCAAGTGGGCTCGTATGCAAAACGCACTGCTTTATGACAGCCTGAAATGACTCAGGCACAACACTAATTAAATTAAACAAGATGGTTCTTTTCACAAAGTAAGAGAGGATTATTAATAATGTGTCAGGACACATTCCCTGGACAGTCCAGGTTGGCAGATAAAGTTCCCAGGATGTGGCTGTGCCTAAAGCACTTTGGACCTACACTTTAGCACATGAGGAACTTCAGGCCCCCCATTAGGTCGCAGGTGTGGCTGCTCTGCAGAGCCTGCCCTGTCTCCCTGCGCCCTCATAGGTGGTTCCACTGGTGGGATATGATGCGACAAGCACAGCCCTCTGTGGAGAGACTCATCCTCCAGCCATCAGTGCCAAGATGGGGGAACTTGCACCTTAGAACGAGAGAATATGCAAACAACCAACATCAATTTTGTACTGTGCCATCTTCATCATTAATCATCACACCTTTTCTTATACCTTTAATAGGGGCTTCGGAGGTTCCACTCTGACAAAGATTAATTTTTTTAGGAGAAAAAGGTGTACTAGCAAAGGCAAAACTATTCAGTTCTCAGAGCATGCTCCATTCTGGACTACCTCTACCAAAACCCCTGAATCTTCTGCTCTGAGTTTGCCAACAAGATCCCCTACCTTATTCAAAATCTCATCAGCGACAGCCTCTGCCTCCCCTCCCACCTCCTCTGCCACAGGACTTTGTCCTCCTGGAGTGTCCTTCAGGCCTTAATGTTCCCATCCACACCTCAAGCCAGATACAATAATGGCTGTGAATGCCACCCCACCAATGTATTCAGCTTAAAATCCTGGAAAATCTAGATTTATGATCCAACCATCCTATGTTCTAAGGTGATTAGTTTTATTGCCCACCTGCCTTCTGTGCTCTCAATTCTCTCAACACTTTGTTCAAAAGCAAGTAATCTACTTGAAGTTGTTTGCTGTTGAGTGAAGTTATGCACCTTTTGGTTCTTAGAATCCAAGTGGGCCCATCGACATGTGACTTGAGTTTATGGGACAAATCACATCACATCTGATTTAACTACAGAGACAGAGATATATAGTGGGTGACAGTGTATGTGGCTATGACATAAAGGCAGAATTTACAAACTTCACTAAAAATTCTATTCCTGTGAATTTCTGTAGATGTCTGTGTTCACATACTGCTTCTGTGCATGTGTGCATATATGTGCAGATCTGTATGGGTGCTGTACGATATACCCTTCTCACCATCAAGTCTCTCTGACAATACCATCTGCACTTATGGCTTCCATTATCACCTATAAAAGGGAACTCACAGGTGGATCTCTCCAGCCTGGACAATTCCTCTATGCTCTAGCCCTGTCTGTTTGATATCCCCTCAAGATGAACACATATTTTATCATCTTCCTCCTCTTCCCATGGGGCAAGGTGGAATAAAGGGAGCTGTGGTCATCATCCAGCATTCTTCCAAGCACTGCCATTCACTAAGCAGTATGACACAGAAATCCGAGCCATCCTTTTCTCTCCCTTCTCCTTCACCCTCGGTATCCAATCTGCCACCAAGTACTGTGACTTTTATCATGTGTTCTTTAGCATGACATCTCCATCTCCTTTAACACTGGTGTAGTCCAAGCCATATAGGGGCCTAAATAAGATGTTTACCATTGTGATAGATCAAAGCAGGGACTAAAGTTAGGAATATAAGGTAAAGATTACCCCCCATCCTAAGGACTACAGAAAACATGTGGGGTCCAGATACGTCTTCGAGGTTTATTAAGAAACATCCAAATTGCCAGAGCCCCCAGCCATGAGCCTACTGTCTCCCTCCAGCCTATAAAAGCAGATAGCTATGAGGAGGAAGAGGATTCAAAGAGAAATAGAAGCTGTGATTAGAGGGGAGTTTGTAGTTTTATGACAACCACTAATCTCCCCAACTCCACCACTATCCCCAGAAAGCTGTTAGAGAATGGCTTCTCATTGGGGTCTCTTTCTCTGGTAGACTTTTTATATGATACTATAAACTATCACTATTTGAGTGAAGAGAAAAAAGAACTGGAAAAAGATGTCAATTCAGAGATGCAGCCACATTTGTTTTGAATTCGCACACTTGTTTGAGTAAGGATGAGTGAGTATCCCACGGGTCCAGTAAACACCATGGGAGACACTTGGATGTGAGTTGTCTAGCCAGCACCCTATGCAGGAGGC
This sequence comes from Manis pentadactyla, assembly GCF_030020395.1. NCBI lineage: Eukaryota > Metazoa > Chordata > Mammalia > Pholidota > Manidae > Manis > Manis pentadactyla. Next base: position 41,195,503 of record NC_080030.1, read on the forward strand.
CTGGCTGCTGGGCAAGGAAGAGCCGGCAGCAAGAAGCTTTGGGTGGAGCAGGAGAGGTGAGGGTGAGAGCAGGGAAGCCACCAGGTAGTCAGGAGGCCTCAGAATGCTCTGGAAAGAGCTCACACCTGTGTTCCAGCTCAGACAATGGCCTGAGTTTGCATAAAGTCTATCCCAAAGGGAATGTCTTCAGCACATTGCAATTCACCCAAGGAACAATAAGGATCAAGAGAGGATGGCAGCATCATCAGTTCAAAGAAAGGCATTTGATCTCTCTTTGAATCTCATCTCCAGATTTTCACACCAAAGAAGGAAGCATTAACAGAAAGGAGACACGATATGAAGGAAGAGGCAGTACCCTGTCATTCCTGGCAGTTCTTCAGGATGAGGTCTGGATGATGCCGAAAGAAAGGGAGAAGGCGAGTCTGTAAGTGACCCAAGCCTGAAGTTTGAAAGGGCCAGACATAAACGGGACCATACGACTAAAAGTGTCATGTAGATATGGGTCTGTTCAGAAGTCACTATGAGATGGAAAAGCAAGACCTGACAGGGTTCCTTTGGAAGAAGAGGAGAAAAAAATCTGCTATATTTCACATTTATGCTTAATGAAGAATACACCTTTCAATAAGCTAGAGGTAAATCTACCAACCTCTTTCAATTAGACCACTATATTAAATTACTATATTAAATGCACTCTGGTCTCCCTGAAATGTGCTCTTGTAAAAAAAAAAAAAAAGTATATCTAACCGTGGCAACCTCCCAGGTCTAATTAAAATTCTTCCATTTTAACACCCATTATTTTTAAGACTAAAACAAAATGCTTTATCTTGAAATATGAATACCTGCAATATCTGGATCTCACCTAAAACCACAGCATCATGTTGTTCTGTAGCTATTTATTCCAATTTTCTTTCAATTCCTCCTATTTGCCATGCTTCCTCATGCCACTGGACCTTTACACATGTTTATCTCCCTGAGTTTGTCCCACATTTTGCCCAGTTAACTTCTAATCTTTCTTCAGATCACACATCAAGCATCATTTCCTCAAAGCATCCTTTCCTATCTCTGCTAACTAGATTACATCCCTTAACTGAATCTGTCATAGTTCTATGGATAACTCCTTCTGGGTATTCGTTGGAGGTGCACTTTTGTCTAAGTTTGTGTGGTTATTTGAATTATGTCTCCTTCGGTGCTCTTCTCTTCCCTACCCCCAACACTGTGCTCTGTGATGGTTAATATTTATTTTTGTATCCGCATTGTCTAAAATAGTGTTGGATACATAGTATGAAATAAGTCCATGTTTGATGAATGGATTAATTTAAAAATTCATGTGTTATGATTATAAGAATAGTAATGACCAAATGTAAAATCCTGGAGTCCATCAGCAGCTTTTCATTTAGTTTATCTGGATAAATGATATTAAATATGGCAGTGATTGCCAATATTTGGCTCTGTTGGTCAAAGGCCATAAAAACTTGAAAACTGACACTGAAACTGATGATGCAAATAAGATATCAAGTGTTAAGCCTAAGACCCCTATTCCCACATCACAGAGATGCTGCACCCTTGAGCAACCTCAGTTTAGAACCAGAAAGCACTTAGATAAATCAGTAGGGAACAGAAAGTTAGGAATAGAAGACAAAAATATGTAGACCTACTGACAGCATTTACCTCCTGATACTAAAGGGAAGGGAAATTACAGCAGCAAAAGCACTACAAAGTGAGTTCCCAGTAAATGCTAGAAAATATTGATACATATACATAACATTTTTGTTTACCAATAATGACATGCAAAATTCAGTAGGAATTTCTTTCCTGTTTAATTTTTAAAATATATTCCTATTTTCAAACTTTTGACCAACCTATTTTTTTTAGTATTTTTAGTAGCAGACTTGTCAAAAGACCCAACTTTGCTTACACTATTTTTTTACTTACATTTTGAAGGAATTCACGGTACACTATTCTATTAGAATTCAGAGAGTGTATTAAGTAGGCTTAATTGATTTTATATTTCAATCTGGACACAGTTGAATTTTACATGGCATACAGCAGCCAACCTTTCCAGCACCCAACACATGGAAAACTACTCAGATTTCTCCAAAATCATTGGTTAATAGAAATTGTCATGGCTCTGTAGTACTTTGTGTTTCTGATAATGAAGCAATGTCAATCTTAGTTTATGTTATTCTTAGTGTGAAATTGGCTGCCTCTGGGAATACCGTTTGAAAAATAACCTAATGTTCTTAAAGTTACTCTTAGAGTGATTAAATAATTTCCAAATGGCTGTTCTGGGCTGGAGAATTTTTTTCTTTCTAGAAAGAACCTCACCGTTTATCAACCCCAGAAAATCATCCTTAATCTACAAAATAAATCATAAACTGAGATATTAAAGTAAAAACCAAACCTTATATGTATGACAAAGGTTCAGTCTGTGCCAAATAGTGACAAGCTTTAAAAAGAAAAGAAAGAAAAAAGCCTGCACTCTTTGGAAGAATCTTTACCAGAAACTCTTTGATTTAAACATGTGGTCTGAACCCTGTAGACCCATGAGTACCATATAATTAAAACCACATTTAAAGCAAAAGTTTCTAAAAGAAATATTTATGCAATCCTCTATCTCACTGAATTCAAAATGAATGCATGTAATGTTATTTTAAATATTAACCATCATCATGGAAACTATGGTTTAGATATGGCAATGATGGCTTTTCATTGAGATAAGCAAGATTAATAATTAGGATTTAGTTTAAATGAAAGTGGTTGGTTGTGTCTCATTTTTCCTTGAATTTCTGAGGTAAGAAATAATCCAAACTAACTATCCCATGTTATTATTCCTGATTCTATTCCATTACTTTATCAGTTTCATTTGTAAAATGAAAAATATATTTCTGTGGTTATACTGCATAAAGTAATTAAACAATTCAAACAAAAAAACATTGTAAAAATAGCATTTTTTTTCTGTTAGTGATGCTTATGAATTGATCCAAATAAAATGGAAAGGGATGGCATGCAGAGGGTGGGTAGGGAGGCAGAGGAGCAGTTGAGACCTCTGCCTGTTGTATAAGAATATGATGCTCGTGACTCATTGTTGGGAAGCCATGCTCTTTAAATTTCAGTGATGGTGATGAGTTTGTGCTGAGTCATCGACAATCTTGCCCAGATGTTTCTGTGACTAATCACTTAATTTTCAACAAGTGCCTTTCAGCAAAACAAACATATAGCACAAGCTATTGATATTAATTTGTTTATAAAAATCAACAATGTATCAAATTGCTATAATTTCTAAACCATCTCCTATAAATATGTACAGATTTGCTTCACAAAATGATTAAGACCATCAATGTTTTTCAACACTAGTCACTACAGACTCTCCAGCAGGCTCATCAGGGCCTCTAACTGACAGCAGCTAAAAAGGACAATTTCATACTTCCAATTGCTGGGGTCATTTTACCACTATTCCCAATCCATTTATGGCCACACAAATTTTTCCCCTTCATTCCACAAGATAGGAAGCAAAAAGAATCTTTCAACTTGGCTGCAGGCTTAGAGAGAATGTGGACTATCATCAGGTTGCTTGGTTTCCTGTTGAATGTGTTGAAGGATTGGGATATGATCATATGAGTACTTTCATACTATTTATCAGTATGTCCTAACCAATGAAGCCAATAGACAGTGGATTAATTTGAAAAACAATCCAAAAATTACAATCCATATCTACATAATCCATAAATACTTCTATAAATACAAGCTATATCATTAAAATACTGCTTGAGAACAGAGACTAACCTTAGTCCCTTTAGGGTGATGTGCAACACTGTAAAGATATAAACTGAAGCAAAGAGTACTTTTAGGAGACCAAGGCTTAAGATCAGAGGACATAGTCAGGGCTGTATAATTATGGGACTTGGAAATTTGGGGCAAAGTTAAGCCACATATTTTTAACAGGATTATTACAACCAAGAAGGACTACTTCTTTTCCAAAAAGTACATGGGGGAAACCCTAGACCCAGTCAATCTCTCTACAAATCTTCCAATTAATGAGGAAGCTTGTTGAAATTCTGGAGGGAGAATATAGAACAACAGACATTGAAAACCAAGTGGATCATACCCCAAATCATTATGTTATAAGACTAGTATAAATTTTAGTAGCCTTCTTAAAGACCCTCTTCCAGATGGCACACAAGGATGTACAAGCTGACTGATTTTTATTCAGACTGAGTCTTTGGAGTTATAACATGAAATCCTCCTAAAATTGAAGACCTTCCTCTTGTTGCTTTATTTATGTTGATTTCCAATAAGCAGAGATTGTATAAAATAGAAATCAAGATGTGTTTAGCATTGTTGATATTAGCAGAGTAACCTGCCTGTCTACCTGATTTTCAGTGTAATACCTTAGAACCAGGAAGTTTAATTTGGAAAAGAAAGTGGCTGTTTAGAATGGTGGACACAGCATGGATTTTTTTCCTATTACATTACATAGACTGCATGACAAAAACATGCCATTATAGATATTCATCAAAATACTTTTCAACAGAGGGCATTATCACATCTGCATTTTGCAAAATCCTTTCTGGGGAGCAATATTAAGAATGGCTTCACATGTGAAGAGCACAAAGTCAATTAAAAGCCTGTTTCAGTGAACCCAAACAGGAGCCTAAGATTGGAGATCTAGATGCTTCATACGTGCCCTAACCGACCACCCCTTATACTCAGTAAAATGAAATCCAAGCAAATAATTAATGGAACTGAGGTAATCATCCAAAGTGACTGGTTGGAGTCAAAACTCATGAACAAGGTAAGGTGGAAAGCAGAGGGAAGACCGAGAGCTGAAGCTCAGGACCTTAGCAGTGAGCACTTTTTATTAGGGCCATGAAGATAGCCTGACTTCAGCTCTTGGTGGAGACAAAGCTCTGAGGAAAAGAAGACTGTAAAGAAGAGAACTTGGAAAGCAGCAGTAGAGGTAAGTAATCCACAGGTGTGGGATGGGAAAGCTGGGTGCGCACTTCTACTTGACTTCACTACTTTATTTGAAAGGTTGAACACTGCCAGACCATGGGACCCACTCATGTTCAAAAGGAAATTTAAAACCACAAATAACATGAAAGATGGTTGATTTATGTATTAACCTCCATATAGGATTATCTGTTCTATTACCTACTCCATTACACAGATAATTTGGAATAAAATTTTCTTTCAACTCTTTCCTGTTTTTATATTTCATTAATTTTCAAGTACTCACAAAGCATTGAACATTTAGTATTTCAATATCACATACATATTCTAATATTTATTTTTAAAGTTACTAAAACTAGATGTTGTTGATGTAAGCTTTCACAATGACTTCTCTAATAATTTATAAAAATAATTTGAAAGGAGCAAAGATCAAGAACACCACTTTAAAGTACACACTTTAATTTCAAGTGTAGACTATCTATATTAATATAGAATCCAGCTAAACATTTTAAAGGAACTTTTGTCCTACATGTAAGAATAATATAGGAAAGCATTACTGTATATTTCTTTACAGAAGTTAAATCTCAACTGCGGTCCACACTTATTTTTCAACCCTGCATACTCATGTTGTTTCCTTCTTTTAAAATTAACATTTACAAAAGCTATGTTGTAATTTAAACATAAAAGTACCCAATTTATTTTAAAATATTTGCTTTTGTGGTAAAATATGAAATCCCAGTAAATAATTAATGGAGCTAAGATACAATATTTGCCGTTTTAACATATTTAAGTGTACAATTCCTGGCATTAATGACATTCACAATGTTGTGCAGCAATCATCACTATCTGTTTCCAAAACTTTTCCATCACCCCAAGTAGTACTCACTAAACAATACCTTCTTAACATCTCTCCTCCATCCTCTGGTAACCTCTAATCTACTTTCTCTTCCTATGGGGTTACCTAATCTAGATATTTCATCTGAATGGATATAATATTTTGTCATTTTGTGTCTAGTTTATCTCACTGAGCATAATGTTTCCAAGGTTCATCCATGTTGTTGCATGTATCAAAAGTTCATTCATTTTTACTGGCTAAATAATATTCCATTATATGTGTGTACCATCTTTTTTCCATTCACCTGTTGATGCACAGTTGGCTTGTTTCTACCATTTGTTTATTTTGAATAATGCTGCAAAGAATACTGTCATACAAAAGTATGTGAGTCCCTGTTTTCAATTATTTGGGGTATTAGGAGTATAATTACTGAGTCATTTGATAATTTTTGAGGACCCACTGAATTTTTCCACAGTGGCTGCATCATTTTATATTCCTACCACCAATGTTTGAAGGTTCCAATTTCTCTTTGTTCTCACCAACACTTGGTATTATTTCCTTTTTTAATTATAATTATAACCATCCTCACAGGTGTGAAGAGATCTCTCATTATGATTTTAAAATGCAAATAAAATACCAACTTATTTGTTAAAAAGCCACATTAAATAAAATTAATAATATTTATGTTTCTAAATATTCATTTCTGGTCTTACTTTCTATGGTGGTCTCTGAAATTTGTATCCCTAAATCAATAGTTTAAAATGCGCTTTAAAGGAGAAAATTAACTTTTTGATATCTTTTCCATTTTTAATAAATTCTAGAGTCAAATTCAGTAATGTTTTGTTGAAAAAAATATGACTCAATTTTTTTTTAAGTATAAATATTCATGGAGCATTTCAAGCAAACAGCAGCATAGAACAAATTCAATATCTAGATATAGTTAAAATAATAAAAACTTCTTATTCACCTTATTTAAATAATGTATAACACTGTTCTGGTTCTAGGTTTTATAAAGTATTTTTTCTTTGTATAACTTTCTTGATCAAAGGACATGCCTACTCATTAAAAATATAGTTTTATTTTAAAATAACTTAAGAATGTTATCTGATCCAAATGATTTTGTAAGATACAAAATAAAATATTTGCCTGTCTTCATACTTAATCCTCTTTCCAATTCATGCCTGTCTTCATATTCTTACTTTATTTTTATCAGAGTATAAAAACTGGAATTTATTTTTTTAAACTTATTGGACATGAAAACAGAAGAAGGAATGATCATACTTTAAACATAAGCAAAATGATTCTACAAATATAATAAGTGTATAACTTGGTAATGAATCTATAATCTAGATATCCAGTGGTTTTAAAGCATTAAATTCTGTACTTCACATAAACATGCAGATTACCTATATTGAGAAAATTTTATTTTCATAATTTATTCTCCTTAACTGTATTAATTTGGTATTTCCTTCCCTAATTTCCTTTTTCATGTTTGTGTAGAGAGTGAAATGAGTAATGCATAAATATACTATAACTGAAGTATATTCAATAGTCCAGTGACTAGTAAACAAATATTTCTCATTTCTTAACATCATTCCATTAAAAGTTCTAAAATAAGGAGTAATGGACACTTCTGTTTTCTCTTTTTAAAATGAGAGCCACTTAGGAAAAGGATTGCCAATTTGTCTTTAAGTTTTTTCTCTTACCTGTTTCCAATGAACATGGTCACCAACAAATGTGTCCCACTCAAAAGCACTGAAATAGACATGCTAAAAATGTGAAAGGGTGCATGACTGTGATATGAAAACAGGAGTGGGTTGCTTCACTTCTATTTCCTTCTGGAGGATAAACTGATACTAATCCTGAAAAACACAGAGAAAATTTCCTTTCCAAAAACACAGCCTCACTCTCACACAGTTTTAGTAAAAGGGGAAGAGATTCTCGAACCGCTCTAACTTAGCACAAGGGAAGAGTATTTTTAACTACAAAGATAATAGTTTAAAACATCAATGTCTATTGGTAGGTTGTGAATATTCATTGTCCAGAAGACCTTCATAGTGCCCTTTACTAACAATTCTTCAAGTAATCAAAGGAAGTAATTGACAGAAGACTTCCCAAAATGACAGCAAATAGGCAGAAATAGTGAGCCTAAAAATTAAAAAATGGTAAGCATCATACCTTTCAATCAACTAGACTTATTTCTTGAGAGGAGAAAATATATCTTAGCAGTATGTAAACTTTTAAGTCCCAGGATAACATGTGCAGTCTTACTAATAACAATAAAAATAAGTGACATCAAACACATACATTTGGAGTAGCACTTGCCTTTAATCCTGAAAGAAATTATTAAATTGTATCAGAATCTGAGTGACTTAACCCACAAAACAGGGTGATGGAACACAATACTAACCTACAACCATTCTTTGGGGTTCTTTTAAGGTCTCTGAGTGATGAGGTACTGAGTACACCTAACCGTGCCCAGGAGGGAGGTAACACCTCACTGACCTGACATACAGAGAAAAGAGTATGTTTGCTCAGGAAGCTCCAATCTCAAGACTTTCTTTCAGGCAGGACCACAAGCCCTCCAGAGCAAAAGCTGAAAACTCTTGGGCAAGAGCTCTTCACTAACGATTATCTCTTAATCACAAAGAAGAAGGCATTTAAGTGCTAAAGGGGTTCTGCTTCAGCTAAGGGAGGTGACTATCTGTGAAATCCATAGAAGCACGTGGGTACACACATAGACACATCCTGGAAAAGCATATATGAGAGAAAGTGACTGCGATAAAGGGTCATCTCACTGCTAAATACCTAACCCACTCTCTAGCAAAGAGGAGAGCTTGGAATTTTTGACCTGTCATAGTACATCACCTGGATTTTCATTTGCCATAAGTAAAGAAAATCAAA